>NW_019266999.1:155494-234954 GCF_002742605.1 Olea europaea var. sylvestris
GTAAATGAGTTTACAAGAAAAAGGTCGATGTGGATGGAAACGTCCATACATACAAAGCAAGGCTAGTAGCGAAGGGTTACACACAAAGACAAGGCATTGACTTTGATGAAACTTTTTCGCCTGTAGCCATGCTAAAGTCCATTCAGATTTTGCTTGCAATATCTGCATTCAATGATTATGAGATATGGTAAATGGATATCAAAACTACTTTCCTTAATGGAAACTTACAAGAGGAGGTGTACATGACACAGCCTGAAGATTTTGAATCCAAAGGAGCCAACAAAGTATGTAAGCTAAATCGATCCATTTATGGATTAAAGCAAGCCTCTAGGAGCTGGAATCTTCGTTTTGATGAGACAATCAAAAGGTTTGATTTTATCAAAAATGAAGATGAACCGTGTGTTTACAAGAAGACAAGTGGGAGCGCGGTCATATTCCTAATATTATATGTCGATAGCATATTATTAATGGGAAACGACATCCCAATACCTCAATTGATAAAATTATAGTTGTCAAAGAATTTCTCCATAAAAGATATGGGAGAAGTAGCGTATATCTTGGGAATCAAGATCTATAGAGATAGATCTAAAAGATTACTAGACTTATTCCAATCTTCGTATATAGATAAAATCTTGAGAATATTTAATATGGAAGAGTCTAAAAGAGGTTTATGTCCCATGTCACATGAGATTTACCTCTCAAAAGACATGTGTCTTAAAACACATGATGAAAGGAGTCGCATGGATAAGATTCCTTATGCTTCGGCGATAGGATCTATCATGTATGTGATGCTATGTACGAGACCAGATGTTTCATATACTCTAAGTGTTATGAGCAGGTTTCAAGCAAACCCTGGTGAAAAATACTGGATAGCGGTTAAGAACATTCTTAAGTACTTAAGAAAGACTAAAGATGTGTTCTTGATCTATGGAGGAAATGAACAGAAAATTCATGGGTATACTGATACCAGCTTTCAAACTGACAAAGATGATAGCAAGTCTCAATCAGGATATATGTTTACTCTCAAGAATAGAGCGATTAGTTGGAAAAGTTCGAAACGGGAGACAATCGCTGATTCAACAACAGAAGCCGAGTACATTGCTGCTTCTAAAGTAGCGAAGGAAGCTCTCTGGATCAAGAATTTCATTAATGAACTTGGAGTCATTCTTAGCATTGTTGATCCAGTGAAGTTATCTATTCGGGAGAGTAATGCTAAGTACAAGACTCAGGCAGATGACTATCATCGTCAGGTTCTTTTTTATGTTGGTGATTTTGTTTAGGCAGTATTAACTCGTGATCGTTTTTCAACTGGGGAGCACAATAAGCTTAAAGAGCGGAAGATTGGACTGTGTGAGATGCTACAGAAGATCAATGATAATGTTTACAGGTTGCTCTTTCCCAGCCATTTGAAGACTTCCAATGTCTTGAATGTAAATCATCTAAATCCATGTTTTGTGGAGTCTGATGAAGCCAATGTGAACTTAAGGGCGAGTTCTTTCCAACTTGGGGCGATTGATGTAGGAGGTTTCGAATCAAGTGAGGCTGAGATGTCAGATAGCACATTGATGGCGTTGGGATGCCATAAGATGGCGGATCGGCACAAAGATGGAAGGTGATTACAAAACTTTCCTTAATTAGGGCAATTTAGACACGTATTGTTAATTTGGCCATAACTTTGGCTACGGTTATTAGAATTGCCATTGTGACCCCAATCCGAAAAACTCTTTTTGGCGCGCAGATCATGGTCATGCTCGATGGCAATCAATTTCGAGGCCCAAATTCACTGTTTTCCCCTTTGAATTTCAATTTTTAGTTATTTTTTCCCATTTATGGTAAGGTTTCGTTTGCCTTTTTCTAGTTGATTTCAAATCCAATTTGAGCCAAATTTTTGAAAGTTACTTTTTTTATTCCATATTTTATTTTGGTGTGATTTTCGGGATTTTGCTATTTTTGGTAAGATTTCCATGATTTCGTATCTTTTCAGCTATTTAACCCGGCTTGTGGGTTAATTTTTCGTATTCGACGTTTAGTAAAGTTAAGATGAATTTCAGAGAATTCTCTGTCTCTTGGGCGTTTTTCCTTTGTATTCTTCCTGTGAATTATTTGTTACAACTAGCTTGCATGATAATCACTATTATGTCTGGCGTCAGTCGATAAACCAAAAGGGTTTGGGTCTTAGTCAATAAACCAAAAGGGCAGGTTATTGATTATAAATGGGTTTATAAGATAAAGAAGGTGATTCAAAAGATGAAAATATAAGGTTCAAGGCCAAATTAGTTGCTAAGGATTTTAACAAAAAAGCGGGAATTGACTGCAATGAAATTTTATCTCCTATAGTCAAAAACACCTCTATAAGAATCTTACTTTCTCTTGGTAATTATTTCAACAAGAACACGTACATATGAACACATACATGATCTTGTTGAATACAGAGTAATCAATTTTATGCTTTCGATGAACGACACAATATTCTTCTAAAATATTCATATTCATAATGCGTACTTCTTTTCAATCTATATAATATTTTAATAAATATTGATATTTAAGATTGCGTTCTACAAGGAACAACAATGTACTCTTCAACTCAAATATTTAATCTAATATAAAGTTCATTCTGCAAGAGCAACGACATATTACACATCTTAAGTTTCTTTATTATCAAAATTACATCATTAAAACTATTATAGTCGATTATCAGCCTTTTCTTGAAAGAGAATTTTTTTTCTTCCTCATTAGCTAAATATTTGAGTTGATAATATATTTTAAAACTAAATGAAAAAGAAAGAACAATTGAAGAAAAAAAGAGTCTAAACTCATAACAATATCATCTTGATAACACAATATCTCTTTATGATTTATAATAACTTAACTAAAGCATGGACCTTGGATTTGGTGATTACTTCAATAATAACAATCTCTTTTGTGTGTGTGTGTGTATATATATCATCTTGATAACACAATGTCTCTTTATGATTTATAATAACTTAAATAAAGCATGGACCTTGGATTTGGTGATTACTTCAATATTAACAATCTCTTTTGTATTCCCGTTAATTTTATGAGCATACAATTAAGTAGCCATATCCTAAAAATCTGTGAGCATCCTAATGTTGAATAAAATATAACGAAATAAACTATGAAAATGGAACTAAAAAGGAGCCGACTAATAAACCAACTATAGGCTTCCTAGTACATGTTTCTTGCCTGTGAAAGCTTGAAATTTTTGCTCTTTTCTCTCTTCGAGTTTGAAGCCATTCCTCGAGTCATCTGATAATCTCTCCAAGCCGTTGGAGCCAAAAACAAGCTTTCCAGATTTCTTGCCGCCAACACTGGTGGTTGACGCCGAAACCGCACCTGATCCGCTGGAGCTGCCACCGGTGGTCGGCGCATTGTTCTCTTGAGTCTTGTTGCTAGCCACTTTACCGTCTACAGATTCCCCGTCCAAGCGTCTCCCCTTGCCTGTGAATGGCCTAAAATTTGTCTATTCTTCAGTCTCCTCCTCTTCTACTTTTTCTGGAGCGTTCTCTTTACTTTTTCAGGTTCTTTATAGTCAAGGGGAGCAGCAAAATCCACATCACAATCCATTTCTATGAGACAAATTGCAGGGCCAGGTTTACTTTCCAAAACATTTAAGTAAAACTTCTGGTCATTATGAGTGACCATTATGGTATTTCCGGTGCGCAAACAAGAAAAACTGCGCAGAGTTTTTTCAAGAACAGCTTTTGGGTTTGAGAGTTGGATGAACTTTGTTGAATGTGGCTGCAGTTTCATGAAATTTCCAGTCGGAAGTAAGGTGCTTTTGACCAGTACAAGCTCTTCTTCTTGTAAATTCAAGTTCTCCATCATCCGATCGGGCACCTTGATAAATCCCTCGTCCGCGGTGAATTCTGAGATGCCGCAGTGACAAACATGCCCTGGATTGTAATATGGTTTAATTTGAAACATATATGGATGCGGGATATTCCTGGCCATCAATGCATGAAGGGCTGATTCGGGCATCACAATTTTATCGCCACATTCGAGTTCAGATTTTTTGGATTTGGAGAAAGAAGTACAACAATATGTTTGCTTGAACCCGAGGTGACCCCTGGAAAATCTGTTGTCCATGTTAAGTAACTGAAAAAGAAAAACCTAGTCCCCGGAATTGAACAAAAAGCTACGATGAATTGCTTAGAGAGTGCTAATTCAGGTTTTGGAGTCTAGTTTTTGGTATATACAATTTCCTTTAAAATCCTGATTGCTTGAGATAGTTTTGGAATTATAGTGAAGTGTTTTATTGTGCGCTTGTATACATAGTACATATGATTACGCTCACAAGCCTCAAAGCTAAGGTCTTGAGTGAAGTTTAGTTTTCTAAAAGGTGAATTTGGTTGGATTTTGGACAGAAAAGTGGGGACATAATGAAACCGAGCACTAAAATGGAAGTTGATGCAGGGCGAGAAGAGGCCTAATGCAGGATTGTGGTTTGGATTTGTGATTATATAGAGTGTGCCAGTGTTTGGGTATCATCTTGACGCGAATGAGTGGTTTTATGTTTCAGTTCAGAGATCATCTATAGAAGCAAAAATTTGAGAAGATATCGCCTGTTCGACTGTTTTGGGGAATTTGATATTTATATATCTATTCCAATTCAAAATTTTCTCTGAAAGCTAGTAATGTATTGTTGACTAGCTCCTGAGAACTAATATTGTTGACAAATTCCTAAGAATTGCAGAAGCAGTTAAATAGGCAAACTCTTAATCTTTATTTTTTGATATTCACGTGAGCATCTGGTAACAATTTAGATTCTTGAATTAAAGAAAAAAAATTATTTTCCAGGTAATTATTACAGAAAACCGATGGACAAGAAATGTTGTCGACCTTCTACATTATTATTAGAAAACCAACAAATTCAAAATAAGAACAATTGTACAGAACAATTCTTAGTATAAAGAACTCCATTGACTATAATATGTAGACACAATCAACACAAAGAAAGCATCGAACACAGCAGAGAGAGTCAATGTGTTGACATCCATCTGTCCATGTGAAGTTCAAAGCTTCTTCTTCTGCTTCATAATCATAATTATTTCCAAATCCATTTTGCCATATGACGCTTAAGACATTTTCAACCTCATGGAGCGTTTCAAAAGTCTGCTAAACAAGATTGTATCGTATGACTTCACCGGGAATTTGCAAAACCAGGAAAGAATCTTCGTCCTTTTAGCTCCAAATCAGACAAAGAATGAACCAGAGGTAATACCAGTCCGTTGGGTTATGATAATTAGGGATCATTCCAGGAGAAGCAGTAACAAGTGGTGAAAGATCAAGCTCGTGTTGGAATGTGGAAGCAGAATTATCCAGAAATTAAAAAATTTATTTAATTCAAAAAATAATATCGTCTAGATATTCACGTGTATGTTATATAAAAAATAAAGGATTTGAATTTTTACCTAAATTCGATGATAAATTCTTGAATTTATTCTAAATCACGAACTTTCAGCTTTTTAATTCGAAGAACTTGATGTTTCAAACTTCCAAGTCTTCTATGATATTCTCCAAAGTCAAGACTTCATTGATAGGTATGTACCTTCTTTTAATTAAACCAAGAAACCAATTTTTGAACTGGACAATTGAAAAATCAAGAAAAGTAATTTTTTTTCTCTTTTTCTCTCTTCAAAATTTGAGCACCATGAAATTATGTATTATGAATATTGTACAATTCCATTATAGGATGTCTAGAATCCATCTAATCTCTATTTATAGAGATAGAAGAGTTTCAATCCTTATACAATAATAATTCCACATTCTAATAGGAATTCTAATTAAAATCCAAGTATGAGTTTTAATTAAAGTCCAAATTTAATTAGTTTACATTTAATTACGTGTACAGTCGTAGAACTTCAATTACAATTATAATCAAATTTACAACTTTCATGGTAATTACAACTAAGTAAAAAACTTTATTGTAATTACAATTAAACCCAAAACTATTATAATTACTGTAATTAAGTTCCAATATTTCATGCAGTTATCATAGGGACCTGATCAGACATATATTATCCAAGCTCCAATAATTAGATCATGTCTAGTCGACCCTAAACCAGCAATCTAATTATTAGTTTTTGTTTTTTCCACTAAAAGCAAAAGACTGAACTCTTGGAATATATAAGATCACAGAAGACAATAAATATGTAATACTTTCCTCTAACCCGATGTATATGTATTTTATCCCCATCCGAAATTCGATAATTAGGTACAAGCATAATGACCGTTTTGCCCCTCTAATTATTCTCACCAACTTAAGTTTCTTTTTCTTCAACGGTCCTATGAACTAATCACAAATGTCGAAATTTAGCCGTCGCTAAACACTGAGCCCAGGTTTTAACTGTTCAATAGAAAATACTTAAGTAGTCACTCTACCCATATTTTAGGGTGACGATTCCCGACACGAACTCATATTGTCTATTCCGCTCATTCTCAAGTTCCTAACTCATCGAGATATTTGAACAATCAAATTGATCTCACATATTGATGAATCAAAGAACCATTAAAATCAAGAAAAGATATACATAATCCTGTCAAGAGATTTATATGAAATACACAGCGTCTAGTGGAACTTAATTCTCTGCACGGTCATGCTATAGAATTAAATTCGACACGGGTCTATTCAATACACTACAAGTGTACGAGTGTAACCTTTAACTATTTCTGTGATAAAGACAAATCACAAACCTGAATAGTTAATCGGTCAACACTACAACCTTCCACTGTAAGGTGTCAACTCTTATACATTGGTTGTGAACAAATTATTCTTAATCAAATTATAAGTTGTGTCACACTATACTTCTCAATGCAAGTACCCAACTTATATTATCTCAAGTGGGGACTCTAATCTGCATGCTCAATAATAAATAATGCAATAAATAAATAAAACCACAATTTATTTATTAGAAATGATTATTGTATCATAGCAAAATATACTAGATGGGCACACAACCCAACACCTCATACTTTACGAACCGTTCAGAATAGTCTCTTTTCATTTCTAGACATTGAACTGGGCTTGTAGACCTAATGTCCCATTATAATTTAGATGATCCAAGACTTCCCAAAATAATAATTGCCACTCGAAACCTATCAATATGGTATAGGTGGCTTAGGCATTGTTTTGAGCCTTTCCTCATCTACATTTAAATACAAACACTCAGCCGTCTCATTGCAGGTCCAATGAATTGAATGTTGATCCCAAAGGCGACACAAAGATTAAGATTAATGACGTTGTATGAAATATGTAACAAGACCACAAATATGGAAACACGTTTTAAAGTAAAGAAATCAAAGAAAGTTAAGTAGAGGAAACAATATTTTATTATAACAATATGGAGAGAAAATTACAGCACAGCAATATTTTGGCTTGAACTAAACCAAAAGAAAATGCCATTATTTATAGCTACATACTATACCATACCATAAAGATGGAAATAATATGGAATAAGGAAATAATATATTTCCAATAAAATCATGTGAAAATAAGGAAACAGCTTTTTCCACGTGAAAATAAAGAAACAATTTTTTTCTAATATGGGTTATAAACCCAACAATCTCCACCTTGACCCAAATTCCTGTGCAACGAACGAAACTTCAAAATTTCTCCACCTAAAAAAAATGTCCAACTATATCGAAATAACCAAACTCTTCAAAATAGTAACCAAAACTCTCCATAAAAAAACATCTTCCTCTGTCCGACGTCCACAAGCGACACCTAAACCTAACTCTTAAATTTTCGAAATTCCACCAAGGAATTACAATTAATCAAACAGGTTGAAGCACCCCCTGTAGTAGAAACCACACCAAATACCTGATCAAAAAGCCCCTTGCCAAAATTGTTACCTTCAACGATCTCGAAAGATGTACTGTACCAATTGAATATCCACCAGGTACTGAACCTGCCTGATGTCTCTTAACTGGTTCTGCGCTTTCCTGCAAAATGTACAACTGAAACTTCTTCCATCCTTCCAGTACAACTCGAACATCCCTTCGGACCTTCAAGATTCTACCTCCACCAAAGAAATAATGACCTTTTGCATCCAAGGTATTCGGCGAGATAAGATTCTTTTTCAGGTATGAAACATGTCGAACCTAATCAATTGTTTTAACTGTCCCATCCTGCAATCTTACTCCGACTTGATCAATTCCAACAACATGGCAAGACTGATTATTTTTCATTACAACTCCACCTTGATTGATAGCCTCATATGTTTAAAAGAAATGTCGATTGGAACACATATGATGCTAACATGCCGAATCGAGAATCCATTTCTTGTCAAATTTAGACTCTACGTCAAATATCACGGTCAACATCACATCACTGCCATTCGAAAAATCCTCGCTAACATTAGTCTTGTCCGAATTGCATGATTCCTTCCTATAATTTATAGTTAAATTACCTTTAAAGTGCAACTTATCGCAATCTTTCTTAACGTGTCCTTTCCTCCTGCAGCAGAAGCAGTACAAATTGTTGAAGTTTGCCCTCGATCCACCCCTCCATTGATCACCATGAGATACAGAGCTTCATCATCCCTCGATGTAGCTCCACCCAATGCATCATCTTCTCCTTTGAAAATAGAGCATTGTAGACATCCTCAATGGTCAAAGTATCACAATTGTACAGGATGGTGTCCTGAAACAACGAATAAGAAGCGAATAGTGAACACAACAGGATCAAGGCTAGATCCTCCTCATAGTACTTAACCTCTAATGTTTCTTAATCTGCAATTGTTTCCTTGAACACAATAATGTGATTTTCCAGTGACCCTCCTTCTGCTATGCGATAGGAATATAGCTTTTGCTTTAGAGCTAGTTTACTAGTGAAAATTTTAGTTAAGCATAACTGCTACAGTTTCCACCACAAAGCAGTCTCTATTTTCTCCTTCAAGACATCCTACAATATATTATTAGATAAAAAAAGATGTATTTGCGATAAAGCCTTTCAATCCCTCCATTATTTCTATTCCATTGTCCAATTAGTTGGCATCTTCTCAAAATCCAGCTACGTATTGTCCAAATCCAACTGTGCCAGAATAGCCCTCATCTTTACTTGCTACAAAGAAAACCTTGTATTGCGATCCAAAAAAGGAATATCATATTTCAATGTAGCCATCTCTAAAAAATCCCAATCAAATCACGAAAAACCTGCAGCCTAGCTCTGATACTACTTGTTAATCTCAAAGGCGACGCAAGGATTGTGATTAATGACGTTGTATGAAATATTTAATAAGATCACAAAGATGAAAACAAGATTTAAAGTAAAGAAATTAAAGAGATTTAAGTAGAGGAAACAATGTTTTATTATAACAATATGGAGAGAAAATTACAACACAACAATATTTTAGCTTGAACTAAACTGAAAGAAGATGCCACTATTTATAGGTGCATACCATACCATAAAGATGAAAATAATGTGGAACAAGGAAACAATATATTTCCAGTAAAATCATGTGAAAATAAGAAAATAATTTTTTTTTTCTTATTTGGGTCATAAACCTAACATTGAATCGTTCCAATAGACCCCTTTTCCGTAATTGGCTTCCGTTGTGAAAGGCTGGCTGGATACTTTCCAAGGACCAGTTTCAGATGAATAAACTTCACTGTGATGTTCAAACTCTCCTTGATCCAATTCTAAGTGTTGGACACAAACAACTTTGTAGTGAGGAGACTTGGCAGGATCAAAAGCTAAGTTCATGCCAAGTATTTTCTTTCGGATCCTAGCTAGTCTCTCGATCTGGTTTTGGAAGTGCAGTGAAGTATTTGGTAGTGGGATTATAAACATAGTACCTACAATTAGACTCACGAGCTTGATAGCTACGACAAAGCACGAATCCATTGCAAGACTGTACAATACTAATCCCAGATGGATCGTTAGTGAAATTGAGTTTTCTAAAAGGTGGATTGGTTGGTTCTTGGACAGAAAATGGAACATACTCGAACTAGAGGATGGCGTGGTATTTATTGCGTGGCGATAAGAAGAGGCCTAAGGCAGGATTGGGTTTCGGAGTACGAAGATGGCAGAATTAAGGATTTGTAATTAGGGAGTGTTAGTGTTCGGATACTAATTTGAAGCGAATGAGTGATTTTATGAGGAGACGCAACAAGATTTCAGTAAAGAGATCATCAATTGATACAACAACTTGGGCAGATGTTACCTGTTCGACTGTTCTAATGAGTTCGATTTAATCGGGCTATATATATTGGTCGTTTTAAATCATTAACCAAATTAAATTGAAATTTACTTAAATTCAGAAAACCCAAAGGCCCATCTCAACTTTTAAATAAATAAACAAATAAATGAAATCATAATTACTCAATTATTCTTTTTAATTAAAGATAATTGAGTAGTTACCAAAATTGGTCACGAAAATTCCCCTATAAATAGGATCAATGGTCCATAAGAAGAAGGGAAAAAGCAAGGAAAAAGTGAAAGCAGAGAAGGTAATAACAAAGTGCTGAAAAAGTTCAAAATCGGAGAAAGAAAAGAAATCCTCTCAAACCTAAATCCGGTGAATCTTAAGAAGATCAAAATCTTTTTCGAATCGAACAGGTTCAAACCAAGTCTAAGAAGATCAAATTCTTCTTCAAATCAAATCAAATTCAAGTTCAATTCCAAGCCTCGAAGTTCAAGTGTCGAACAAACCAAATCTCGACAAATCAAATTTTCAACAAATTCTCGAAGACTAAGATTCAAGCCACGTGGCCCCTTGTCTTCAAATATTTAAATAATTAATCAAAGAATTTTTACAATTTTGCAATTACAAGAACATTAATATTACGTGCATTTTTCAAAATTACAATTTGAAACAATTTTTGTATTTTAATACATGAAATACAAGTGATATTAACCTTCTTGTAATTGTAAAATTGTAAAAATCCTCAGAATATTTGAAGACCCACGTGAATTGAATCCTAGTCTTCGAGAATTTGTTAAAAATTTGATTTGTCGAGATTTGACTTGATCGGCACTTGAACTTCAAGGCTTGGATTTGAATTTGAATTTGATTTGATTTGAAGAAGAATTTGATCTTCTTGGACTTGGATTGAACCTGTTCGATTCGAAGAAAATTTTGATCTTCTTAAGGTTCTTCGGATTTGGGTTTGAGAGGATTTCTTCTATTCCTCAGGATTTAGAATTTTTTCAGCACTTCGTGAATGTCTTCTCTGCCTTCACCTCTTCCTTGCTTTTGCCCTTCTTCTTATAAACTGTTGGTCCAATTTTATAGGGAAATTTTCTTGACCAATTTTGGTAACCACTCAATTATCTTTATTTAAAAAGAATAATTGAGTAATTATGATTTTATTTATTTGTTTATTTATTTAAAAGGTGAGATGGGCCTTTGAATTTTATGGACTTTAGTAAATTTCAATTTAATTGGGCTAATGAATTAAATCGACCCAATCCTTTTTCTTTTTTTCATTTTTTATTTTTCATTTTATGTTACAAATGCCCCCATAAAGAATTATTTATTTATTACGAACTAAATAAATCTTGATTTTCGATTTTTTTGATTTTTTTTTTCAATTTAGGATTCGATTTGAACTCAAACTTTCCATTAGTAAATTAATACGGATGAAAATTTTGAGAATAAACTGTGAATTTAATAAAATTCTCATCTTTCAAATTTGAGAATAAGTAATTTATTTATTTATTTTGTTATTTGATTGTTTACTTATTTTATACAATCTAAAAAAATTTTGAATTTGAACAAGCTTTTTTTTGTTTTACGGTAAATTGGGTTTAAGTGAAATCCGATATCCATCTATTTATATGAATGAATTATGAGATTTGGAAGCAAGTCTGTTAGATCTTACAAAAAGAGGTAAAGAATTTTTTATTTTTTTTTCGTTCTCTCTCGTTTTTGTTTTTGTTTTTTTTTTTTTATTTTGTAATTAATCCTGGTGGCGGAAAACACTCGTTTGGTTTCTGCAACGTTGCAGAAACCAAAAATTGAAATTTTTTCCCTTTCGATTGTTTTTTTTTAGCCCCCATTTTGTAGCAATTTTTCATCCTTGAAAATCAAATTTTTTACCGTCATTTCATTATTGCAACCGTTATTTTTGACTTCTTCGCTCACAGGTCGGACCTACTTTTCTATCTAACGGTCAAAAAATCAATTATTATAATAACTACCAAATAGGGCCTCAATTAATTAGTTTTCTTGGTTTCCGCCGCTAGGAATCATACCAAACAATTGGCGGCAGAAACCATACCAACCAAACAATTGCTTGGTTTCTTTATTCTTTCTTTGGTTTTTTGCCGAATTATTTCATTTTATTTTTTGTTTTTTCGTTTCTTTTTCCATTTTTTTTTAATTATTTCCAATTCATGGACACAATTTCGGTGATAGATATTCCTTTTTCCCCTTTTTTTACGTCTTCTTCTTTTTATTAACTTCCTCTCTTCTTTTCTTTCTTTCTTGTTCCTGTTCATTTTTATTTTATTTCTTCATTTTGAACCCAAATTTTTTTGTTTATTATTGTTATCAATTTTTTTTTTAGTATGGTTGCTTTAACGAAATTGAAACTAACATTCTTCGTTTTTTTTTCAGTAATTCGATTTTTGAAGCAAGCCAAGAATTTTGAGGTTTAAGATTTGTTTTTCGTGTGGGGATAAAATTTTCATCGTGCAATTGTTTTAGGAGTTGAAAATATGTGCTTAAGATCAAACTTAAAATTGTAAACCTTTTCATACACATTGAGGGCTAAGGACTGTCACTTTTCACCATCCAAGACACTTTTAGTTGGAGGACCAAGGACCTATTCATTTGGCTGTCCAAGGCATCTCATTAGGGGTGGTCGTGGTTCCATATGGTTCTAGTTCCAAGAAAATCGAACTGAACCATGAACCAATGGTTTTTTGATAATGGAACCAAATGGTTTTTTTAAAGATATGAAACCAAACTAAATCGAACCGTTCGTTTCTGGTTTGGTTCGATTTGGTTTGGTTCTAATTTCAGTTCTTAAATTTTTAGATTTGCATCATATAAATTAGTAATGTATACCTAAATAAGAAAATAAACATCAAACATTTAGGAAGTTCAAATTTCAATCATCGAGATCAAAAAAGTCATAACTAAAAAATAAAATATATTCATAATTTGAATACACAAATCAGTTTTCGTTTTCATACAAAAAATTGTTTAATAAGTAATAGCAATGATTCACTAGATTAATTGCAATAGTTTTGAAGGCACACCCCTACAATAAAGAATGAATTATCAAAATTTTCACAGTACACTTCTATAGGCAACATTAACCATTTAATATTTCATGAATTTTTATTAGATTTTCCTCTATTTGTAAAGAATACAAATAACTCATCGAACAATTAAGGTAAAAAAAGAGTTTAGAGACTTTTTTAGTAATTGACCACTTTCATTTTTCGATCTTAAATGACACTCCACTGACTTGATGAAATGCGGTACCAGTATGCTGCGACGTTATGTAATTTGAAAAGGAGTGAAGAAGAAATAATTCAACTGAATATAAAATTGGAGTGTAGACAACTAATGAGTTGTTTATCTCTAATGACCCAAAATTGATTAATAAACTCTATTCAATTAATAGGCTATCTTCAATGAATATAAAGTTAGGGTCTCCACTAATTATTATATATAAAATTAAATATTAAGTGTGGTTCTGGTTCTCGTTCTGGTTCTGGTTCTGGTTCTGGTTTTTGAACTAGAACTAAATCAGAACCAAAACCAAATGGTTCTCGGTTCACAAAACCAAAACCATTAATTTTTTTGATAGAACCGGACCAAACCACTTGGTTTGGTTTGGTCTGGTTTGGACATTTTGTCCACCCCTACATCTTGTGTTAAGGATCGAGGACTGACTCCTTCAATCATTCAAGGCGCTTTATGTTGAGAACTAAGGACATGTTCCTTCCACTTCCAAGGCACTTTGTGATGAGGGTCAATGACCTGTTTCTTCGATCGTCCAAGGCCCTTTGTGTTTGGGACCAAGGATTGACTCTTTCGACCATCCAAGGCACTTTGTGTTGGAAACCAAGGACCTGTTCCCTCACCTGTACAAGGCATTTTGTGTTGGGAACCAAGTGCCAATTCCTTCAATCGTCTAAGACACTTTGTGTTGGGGACCAAGGACCTGTTCCTTAGACCGTTTAAGGCACTTTGTGTTGGTGACCAAAGACATGTTCCTTCAACCATCTAAGGCACTTTGTGTTGGAGACCATTTACATATTTGGGAGGCTCATAATTTTAGACGATAAACAAATGTAAAAAATTTACTTCCCCCCATTCTTTTGCTAATAATTTTTTTTTTTTTGCAAGTATGGCTGGAATAAGTTCTAATGATAAATTGTACTCTGATAGACACGAAATTGTTGAGCTCAAAAATCAAGGCAAAGATTACCTACATTTCAAAGATACTGATGTGAAGTACCATTCTAAGCCTGGTCTACGAGGTGAACTAAAATTTAGCATCCATAAGCCAATGACAGATCCTTCTCCTGACCTCCTGAAGCCATTGTTGAAGTTGCATATGTCTACCATTAGCAAGTGTCTTGAAAGTTTGGATACTAGCAAGTCCAACTGCTCTAGCAGTCATCTTCCCTTTATGTGTCTTCCGCCTCATTATTCTCAGAGCATAGAGTGTATCCTAAAGGCTGTAATTTGTGAGAGGATTCACAATAAAGAAATACAATGGGGAAGTGCACTGACCAGTCGGGGAGAGATTTCTTTTCTTCCAAAATTTTGGGAATGGTCTTTATGGATTCCAAAACTTCTAATCAAGATGAATCTTTCGCGAGTCAGTTCTACTACAAAAGATTATCATCGCCCAAACTCTTTCCATAGAGCTCTTTGTGATGTTTGGTTTCCAGAGACCAATACCTTTGTGATTGCCAATGGTGAAATCGGCATTTCTCTTTGGGACATTCACGAGATAAGTGGACTTTCGATCATGGATCATTACTATGAAGAAGTAGTTACAAGCCTTTCAGAGTTGACAGATCACCTTTCCAAGTCTTGTCTGTACCTCTTTAGTGTTTTCGTATTGATCGCCAATGTAATGAATCTGATTGCATTACTCATAAAGAGTAGATTAATTTTTGGTTTCACAAGAATGATTGTGCCCAGAACCCTCGACAACACAAAAATTATAAGAATGCTATGAATTTAAATCCATTAAAGAGGCATCATCAAAGAGCATCGAAGGAAATACGGAGGCTCATAGTGGTAGAAAAGCTGAGAGAGACTTCTCATAGAGATCAGGGTCATTGGTGCAATTTGCCAGTATCTCTGTCTATGGAAGAAGAATAGGAATTAGAGATAGCAGCTTATCTCTCCCTGTGGCTTTGTCATTTGGTTCTTCCATCTTGGGACGAATGTATAAGATTTGGGACTTTTAAAGCATCTTCTAGGATGGCGGGCAGGTACACTTATAGCTTGGTTCCACCCATACTAGTGAGCATTTATAGAGGACTTAATACGAACATCAAACCATCAAACAAACCCGAACCTTGGCTCAATTTCATATTCATTTCATGGACATCTTCTTTATGGTTGGGTAGCAACATATTTTGTCCGAGGTGTTTATGCTAATGTGGACAAGAGTTATTCTCGCCCTACAATCCAAATATATCCTGGCACTCTGAATGCTTTTCAGTCTTGGAAGAAAAATGTTGTTGATTGTCAGGACCTTATCCGTGGGACATTGGACGTCAATGACTTTTGTTAAAATCCATTTCCCTCATCTTCTCATCCTCATGCACACATGGATGACCAACCGAGGTCTGTGAATACTTCAGAATTCATGATGAGTATTCGATATGGATTTGTTTCTTGTCATCAAGGAAATTCACCTTTCATTCTTGAGGCGTATGATCCTCACAGGTTTGCGAGATAACTTGGCCTTACATCAAAACTTTCCAGTTCACCAAGAAAGCTGGACATTGCCCCCAACGTAGACAACATGTATAGCATTTGGTTATCTTTGACTCGGACCATAAGTGGGTCTGTATTTCATATTCCAGAGTAAGTAAAGGATATACATCCAAACGTTGACATTGAGTACCAGGCCTAGTGGGATATCCAAGTGTTGCCAATCTTGACTAAGGTCCAAGTACAGGTTTTATCTATTAGTGAGAATCGTGACTTTATTCTTAGCTCGACTCCGAATAGGCTCATAGATAGAGGATTAAACCTTTCAAATGTTGTTCCCGAAGAGGCTTCGCAAAAGATAGAATTAAACCATCAAAATAAAGAAGTATTAAAAGAATTAAAATTATAGTTCCCTTAGCAAAGATTGCTGCCATTTTTGAGCCTGTTGATAAGGTTCTAGAAGTGATTTTGATTCCAGATCACAGTAATCCTGGAGATCGAGTAGCCCAAGCACCGAGAAAAACTTTAACTCTAGTGAAAGTAAGAGGCTTCGCGAAAGAGAGAATTAAACCATCAAAATAAAGAAGTATTAAAAGAATTAAAATTATGGTTCCCTTAGGAAAGATTGCTGCCACTTTTGAGCATGCTAATAAGGTTTAAGAAGTGATTTTGATTCCAGATCACAGTAATCCTGAAGTCGAGCATCCCAAGCACCGAGAAAAACTTTAACTCTAGTGAAAGTTCTAGAGATCGAGTATAGTTTTTTTTTTAATGTACTGCATGTATTTGATTTCCTACCACAATATTCAATTTTAGACTCCTATTTTCAGAATATACAAAATAAAATGACCGGTAGAACCAAGACCACTTCAAGCTATTCCGAGTCCTTCAAAAGGTGAAGTTAGAGCTTCTCACATTAACATCAGCCTCCCCAACACACCATCAAATAGTAGATTTTTAGACATATCGCCTAGAATATGAAATGCAGGTATGTTCCATGTTTTCGTTTGCCCTTCTTTTTTTTTGAGATCATACTTCATTTTTTAGGTTTTCTGAGCGTCGAAGCACTAAATTTCTCCATGAATCCAAACTTTTTGCAAGATTAGACTAGCAAATGACGGGTGAATCGATGCACTTCAAGGAATAGATGGCACTCATGATTCTCACGACCTTCCTTACAAATATCTGAAGACCATCAATGGAGGTACTTCGGTACTTATCATAGATGATTTTAATAATGAAGATGAAGTGAATTCAGAGACTGTAAGGGCTAACATTTTAGAGATCAATCAAGAAGCTCCAATTGTTCCATCTTCATTGGCTTTAGTCAATATTTCACCTTCGAAGACAAACAATCATCGAGCTGCATGGATTTGCTCTTTCACGTTTGGTCCTCCGCATGGAATTACCCAAAAGTATCCTTATTTGAAGGCTGCTCTGCAAGAAGCCATGACTAATTATCTTCAAAAGTGTTTTAAGGACGTCGTGAAGCATGGAATCTCCAACATCCAATCTTGGTAGGATGAAAATAATTTAATTAATCAAAACGTGATTACCAGCTCATTCCACACAGATCCAATGCCTTTGATGAAACGTATGGATATGTTTTCGAAAAAAGTTGACTATTACTTATCTAGAAAAAAAAAAGCAACACTCATTCAGCTGGAAGAAGAAGATTTCACGTGTTCTTCACTGGAAGGTAAAATTAGTCGACTAACCTTGAAGCTGGATAGACTCCATGATAAACTTCAAGTCCATCAGGAACAAAAAAGCATGCTTGGAACCACGAAGGTAACATTAAAGGAATCACATACTAGAGATGTCACTAGCATAGCATCTATTTATTAGAAAAGGAAGACCCTTGCAGATAAGATCAATGACGAGTGGTCTTGATGAAGATAAGATTTCTGATCTTTTTTCTTAAAATCATATTGTATGAATTTTGACTTCTTATTTCATTTTTGTTTTTGGATGAACTTTTCTTTTTCATGTTTTTTTAGTAGAAAGTGGTGAACAAATTGAATGAATTTATTATTTGTGACTGAACTTGAATTTGTAATTTATTCAAGTTGTCTGTTCACTAGGATCAAGTCGATCGTATTTCACTACAAGAACACAATTTTCATTTGCAATGAAAAATTTTAAAAATGAAAAACTTATGCGTAAAAATGCTTTAAAAATTTTCCATTGATAGGCCCAATTTGCAATCCATCTTTGTCAACGATATTGTATGCTCCATTAGTGAATGCATAAGTAACAAGAAATGGATCATCACATTTAGGCTGGAACTTGTCCCCTATTTTTCTCGTGATTATGATCGGTCTGCGTACGGAAAGTACCAGATTACCAATTGAAATGATCTTGATTGTACCTTTTTGTTGAAGGATTTTACCATTCGAGTTTGATAGCACTCAGGTGCATTTGGGTTCTAGCCTCTTCTCATCCAAAACTTCTAGCTCTTCCAATCAAAGACGGGGATTTTCTTCTTTTGTCAAACTTTCTTAGATGACAATTCAAAGTGACAAAGTTTAACACTCGAAAGGAGGTATGGCTCTAACTCCATATACTAAAGCATAAGGAGTGGCTTGTGTTGGAGTCCGATAAGTAGTTCGATAAGCTCATAAGACTTCACCAATTTTCTCATGCCAATCTCTTTTTGATTTGGAGACAACTTTTATTAGCAGACTGCATAGTGTTTTGTTAAATGCCTCAGCTAATCCATTAGCTGCTGCATTGTACAAGGATGAGTTGTACTGTTTGAACCCAAACTTTGCACATAAATTATTTGTGTGGTTATTGCAGAATGGTTTTCCATTATCAGTTATGATGTACCGCGAGACGCCACATCAATAAATGATTTGGATATGAATAAAATCATCAACATTTCCCTTCTTTACCTCCTTCAATGGTACGACTTTAGCCCACTTAGAAAAGTAGTTGGTCCCGACGAGGACGTATCCATGCCTGGCTAAAGACTTTGGAATTATAGGTTCAATTAAATCAAGACTCCATGCATCGAACGACCATGAAGCTACTGTAAGATGTAATGGTTCAAGAGGTTGATGGATGAAATTTGCATAGACTTCGTAAGCTTCATATTTTCTTACATAATCCATGGAGTCTTGTACCATAGTTGGTCAGTAGTACCTTATCCTCTTAATTCGAAAATGGAGTTTGGGTCCAGACTAATAGGCACCACAAATTCTAGAGTGGGCTTCTTGCACAACCTGTGTTGCTTTGTCGTTACTTAAGCATCGAAGGAAAACTCCATCAAATGATCATCAATAAAGTGTTCCCTTATAGAAGACAAAGCGTGAGGCACGCCTCTTGATTTCAGTTCTTCATTGTGGATTATTTGGTAGCTTTTGATGTTGAAGGAAATCGATTATTGGTTTTCTCCAATCTTCTCTTTTCTCATCTTCAACAACTTCAACACTATTGTTCTCCTCCAAATAACTAGATAACAATAACGAAAGCACCCATCTTTGAACAATTGATGAGAGTGGGAGAAACCTTCATCTGATCTAGCTAAAACAATAGCCAAATTAGCTAAGACATCAACTTCTCTATTTTCATTTCTAGGGACAAATTTGATTTTCATCGAGTCAAATCGTCTCATACGCATTGACGCAATGCCAAGGATAAGGGCTTGATATTCCACTATGTTTTTTGACCATTTCTCTATTAAGGTAAAAGAGCAAGGCATGACGAGATCATGAGGAGTGACAAAGACTACGCCTGCTTCAACACCATAACTTTGGACTGTCCCACAAAGTATAGCCTCTATAATGGTATAACTTCAGTGAATAAAACTTCTTCAACAAGAAGGTCTTCCTGAAGTTCTCATTCCGCTGGAATTGGATGGTCAGCAATGAAATCTACTAAAGCCTGCACCTTTAATGGCCTTTTATGGAATGAATTTAATATCGAACTCGGATAATAGCAATGTCCAGGCCGGTCTGGAAGGATTGGAAAATGGGCAAATCTTAGATGACGTCAAATTTTATTTTTTTGGACGTAAAAATTCTTAATAAAGTTTTTATTACTTCATAGGGATTATAAATTTTTATACTACTTTTTCATCTTGATTATTTTTATATCTGAAAAAATTTATATATAAAAAAAATCCAATCATTTTTAGGATTTTTTTTATTATTGTTACCTTTTTCTCACAATCAATTAATTTTTTTTTCAAATGATGTCAAAAAATTTATTAGGAAATTTATTAGATTATTTAAAAAAAAATTAATTGATTGAGAGGAAAAGGTAACAATAATAAAAAAAATCCTAAAAATGATCGAGTTTTTTTTTATATAAAAATTTTTAGATGAAAAAGTAGTATAACAGTTTATAACCCATATAAAGTAATAAAAAAAATTCATCAATTTTTTTAATGGACATTTTCCAATCCTTCCAGATTGGCCTGGACATTATGTACTTTAATGGATCAATCTTTGAAACATGATTGTGTGTGATAGCATATAATGTCTCAATTTTTTTGTCGCAATTAATGCAAGACATATTTTTTCAATATGTGAATACTTTGTTTCAGTGCCTACTAGTGTTCGGCTCAAGTAATAGAGCGCATTCTCTTTCCTTCATCATTGATTTGGATAAGATTTGCACTTAGAGAATATTCTTATGCTACAACATAAAGACTCAATGACTTCCCTGCGACTGAAGTTGTGGGTACCGGTGGACGAGACAAATATTATTTAATGCTTTGAAAAGCATTTTGACAAGTGTCATCCCATTCAAATGATACATTTTTCTTCACCAATTTGTTGAATGGTTGATAACGTCTGACAAGGTTAAAGATAAATCTTCGAATGTACGCAAATTTTCTTTGAAGAATTTTCAACCCATGTACATTTCTTAACTCTAGCATATTGATTATGACGTCAATTTTTTTTATTGATCTATATCAATGCCCCGGTGTCAAACAATGAAGCCGAGAAATTTTCCAGAGGTGACACCAAATGCACATGTCAATAAATTCATCTTCAGTTGATGTCATTAAAGTATTTTGAAAACATCTTGTAAATCTTGTAAGTGATCATCACGTCTCTTTGTTTTAACAATAAGATCAACTACATAGCATTCCACGTTGGTATACAACATGTCATTGAAAATCTTTTACACTGCCCGCTGGTAGGTTGCCCCCGTATTTTTTAATCCAAAAGGCATAACTTTGTAACAATATATACCCTTAGGAGTACAGAAAGATATAAGTTGCTCGTCTTTCGGATTCATCCGTATTTGGTTGTATCAAGAAAATCCATCCATGAAAGATAAGACTTTATACCCGGTAGTTGCATCCACCATCAACTCTATTATTGAAAGTGGAAAACCATCTTTCGACATGCTTGATTCAGATCCCAAAAGTCAACGCAAATTCGTAATTGCCCATTCTTCTTTTTGACAGGAACAATGTTTGCGATCGGGTATTTCACTTCGCGTATGAATTCAGCTTCAATAAGTTTGTTGACTTCCACATCAATTTGAGGTATTAGTTTTGGTCGAAATCGGTTGCTTGATCAATCGAACTCCATGTCTTACTATAAGATAATATACCGCAACCTTAGGATCTAACCTCGACATTTCCTTGAAAGACCATGCAAACACTTTGTATTCCTGAAGCAAATAAATATACTCAAATTCCTCTTTTTGACTGAGGAAGGCACTTACAAATACTGGTCTCCGATCTTCTTCGGTTCCTAAGTTTAATTGTTTCAAGTCATTCACAATAGCTTGTACCCCTTCTTCAAATGTAGATGGGGCTGGTTCAACTTCATCAGTTGTGAAAGAACTTTCAGACATAGATTTTGACTCTGGAGCTTTTTCAAAAGTTACATGATTGATAAAGACTCCTTCCTTATCTTCATTACCCTTTAGGAATGGATGAACTTTTTTATGTCTTAGTCTTCTTCTTGATCTTTGAGGTTTTGAACTTAGATCAAAAGTTTTAATTCTAAGTCGAGAAAATGCAGATTGCCTTTAGGAAGCATCTGGGGAGTTTGTGCATTTCTATCAATTTGGGTAAAAGAAAGAGGATTTTCACTTAAGCTTTGGAAGACATAAGCTTTACCTTTTATGTCGACCCGGTTCTCCTTTTTACCTTTTAAACACTGAAACTCTAGTATTCTCATTTTCAATTCGATCGAACACTGAAGGTTTCGGCTACTCTGATTTCTCCTTTGGAACTTCATAAATTTGAATCATGATGAGGTTTTAGGAAACCTTCTTGACATTAATCTTTCTTGGTAGATTGGGATTATATCACAAACCATACTTGAGTCAAGACACCAGGGCTCCATCAGAATTAGAAGGGACACACCTTTTTGAAAGGACAGCATCAAGATCACCTAATTTTCGAGGCTCTCATTTTCCATACTCGGCATTTTCAAACAACTTTTTTAGTTGAGGATTGTAACGTCCTTTGAAAGTCTGTTTTGATTTAGCAACTCCTTATTTGGATGAGCTAGAAATACAAAGCTTTGCTATGTCTGGAATGGATGTCGAGGCTTCCGATATAGGTTTATGTTCTCCCGGGATCGCCATGAGTTGATGGGATAGAAGCTATTTTGAAATAATGAGTATTGTAAGAGTTAACTCTTTTCTTAATACCTCAATATCAGTTGATTCCATTTGAGGTTTTTTTTGTCTCTAGAGAATCCCCCAGATGTAAATTTTGACTTGCCTTTGAGAAGTTGATGAGATTGAGCAGCATTAGACGTATAATGATCGTCTGCATCTTCTTTGATTTTGAACCCAGAGATGGTCAACCCTGTAGAATTACACTCTTCATCTTCTATTTAAAATTTGGCATCAGCGAAATGAGATTCTTCTTCAAGGAATGGTTTAGACTCAGCTACCACACATTTAACTTCTCCATCTCGACTATATTTGAAGCATTGGTGCCAAGTCAAAGGTATTACTCTAGTGCCATGTAGCCAAACACATCCTAAGAGTAACTCGTATGATGTTTTAACATCAATGACATTGAAAAGAGCTGAGAAAATTAACTCTCCTATTTGTAGCTTCAGAAGAATCATGCCAATGGCTCGCTGACCCTTCTGGTTGAATCCTTGAATTATGATTTTGTTCCTGGACAGATCACCAACTTCCAATTTTCATTATTGTTTTCACCTGCATAATGTTCACAGCAGATCCACAAACGATCATTATACGATTTATCCTGCATTCTCAAATATAACCAGTAACATAAAGTGGTCTATTATGTAGACAAAAACCCAGTTGTAAATCTTCATCATTGAATGTTATGGCAGTCATACAATCTTGTCGGATTGTTTATCTAATATGTTCTAAGATTTTGCCTTCATATTCTTCTGAATCGATTAATGTCGCGACCAAAGCTATTCGATCATTGAAAGGAAAATTAAGAGACTCTGCTAAACTCGTGTTGGCTGGGATATTGTTGAGTCATGAGATAGTATTCTTTTATTTTGAACTATGTCCTGATGTATTCTTCATTCTCATTTTTCTTCTCCACATTGATAATAATGGAGGTAAAACATTCATTGTCAAAGAAACCTTAGGAAAATAATTGCCCAAGGTTGGTAATCTAGGAGAAATGTATGAAGCAGCTTCTAACTCCATTAATTTTGTGAATACTCTTGGCTTAGCTTTGGACCTTCTTTTTTAGTTGTTCCTTGGTCATGATTTCTTGTCATGAACACTAGAACTTGAGAGTTGTGGAGCCTTTCAACGATGTCTTTTTCACAATGGTCCATGTCCCCTGATCCTTTCTAGTGTCCCTTCTTTATTAGGTTGAATTTTTGTACCAATTTCATCCACCTTTGGTCTTGCAAGAGGCTTAGAACGTAACATTTTACCTATTTTATTTGATATTCTCTATTTCTCTTTCTTGCTTATCAAAGTAGACCAACCGTCACCGATCTCATCTTCTGATTCTGAGTCAAAATCCCAAACATCCAAATCACCTATCATAATTTCATAAAAGGTTGAACGATTGGGTGCGCTTGGTCCATCCATCCCTCGATAGACGTAACTGATAGTGATTTTCCATCTACCTCAAACTCTACTAGGATGGCTCCTTCTCGAACTTGAGGTCCAAACTCTTCAATCGAGGATTTACAAGCATCCTGCACATTAGAAAATGTTTGTTTCTTCCCTATAATGGGAATTGGATCAAATGATCCAAACGAAACCATCGAGCAGACGGCTGTTAGATTCTCTCCGATTTCAAGTTTGATCTTATTTTCTTTATCTAGGCAAACAATAAAATATTTCAGAAGAAGTATTTCTCAACTTGGTGGCTAATGATTCTGTGAAATTTACTGTATTTAGGATGATCGATCTTACCAGCTTCCTCGAGTCTTTTTGGTACTGAAAGTCCGATTATCTTCAGTTTAAGGAGCTAATCCAGAATCCAAAAAACTTCAAAGCGTGAGAATGGGTACTACTTTCCTTCAAGTTCTTTTAGAGTCACCTAACCTCTGCTTTGGACTTGTCCTTTGTTAGGTTTGAACTCTAACTTCAGTTTGGGTTCGCGCTCAACCCTTGGAAGGCCATCTTTGCAGGAATGGTAGGAATCGCCATAACTTCTTTGGATTTACTTGCCTTGACGCCCTTCTTTATTTCTTTCTTAGGATCCTTTTTGTCACATGGATCACTTGGTAAATAACTCCTATGCCTTGCAGTTTAGAGCTCTAGGTCATGAGCACATGCCGTTAATTCTTCAAATGATTGCGGCATATTTGCTCGGAGATTATAGAGTAATCCCCAATGTATGCCTTGTACACACATGTCGATAAAAGATGCTTTGCTTAATCATTCTTTGCAATTAAGGATGAGGTTCCTCGATCGTTCAATGTGCTCCACAACAGGCTCTTCTTTGCTTTGCTTTGATCGAGCAAGTTCTGGAAGGCTGGCAGTTAGTCGGGTGCTATAGAAGCGTGTTAAGAATTCTCGCTCTAGTTGATCCCAACTATCAATTGACCCAGCTGGTAAGTCCATGTACCATTCAAACGCGAAACCTTATGAACTATTTCACCATGGCGTCATTATAAGTGTCTGCATTGTTACATGTCCCGATAAAATAAGCAATATGTTGCTTTGGGTTGTCCTTTCCATCAAAACATTGAAGTTTCAGAGGTTATAGCCGAGTGGCATCTTCATTTCATCGATTCAATGACCATAGGGATTGGCATACACCAATGAAGATTGTAATAAACCACCATACTAGGCATGAATGGTATCCGCAATCATATGTTGAAGTTATTGGACGGATAGAGAGCCAACGGAGAGTTGAATGTTGTCATGCAACACATTTTGAACAACTGTTCGATCATGTATATCTTGCTTCTGTTGGTACTCTTGGACTTCTAGCTCTTTAGCTTCGGAAGATCCTGAATTTTTCTGATCTTCTTTAACCGGCGAATTTTACGACTCTAGCCTGTGAATAAGTGCAACAATCTATGCATCATTGTCTTCTAGTGACTTTGCTAATTTTTCAATGGCTAAAGCCATTTGTTGAATTTGACCATTTGAGCCCGATGCTGCTTCTGTGACCATCACTGGCTCAAGTGATTCTTCAAATGAAGCATCGTCTCCCCCACCTTTGCTGAGAAGTAGCACGAGAGGATCCAAACAAAGATCTACCATTGGAGATGGAGCCCAAGCGATAGATTTTCGTTGAACCCATGGTATTTTCTATCGAACAAGAGTTTGACTTTTTGAAGGCAATTTTCATTTTACCTTTGTTGGAGAATTTCTTTAGTGGTGGGACCAATTGAGTTTTCCCAGTTTCTGTTTAGCCCTGGTCGCGTGGAAGAGTTTGGCAAGTGTCTGTTCAAGATGGGTCATAGTTTGTTTCACCTTTTCGCTTGCCATTGCTAATATAGTAGTTGAAACTTGAAATTTTTTAGATCAAAGGATAAGAGGACAGGAAGTTCCCATAGGTCTGTTAAGAAATTTATACGACAAATTTCGTGTATTAAAATACAAAAATTATTACAAATTGTATTTTTGAGAAATGCAAGTGATATTAACCTTCTTGTAATTGCAAAATTGAAAAACTCCTCTGACTAATGATCTGAATATTTGAAAACGATGGCGCACGTGGTTTCAATCCTAGTCTTCGAGAATTTGTTGAAAATTTGATTTGTCGAGATTTAACTTGATCAGCACTTAAATTTCGAGGCTTGGACTTGAACTTGAATTTGATTTGATTTGAAGAAGAATTTGATCTTCTTGGACTTGGTTTTAACCTGTTCGATTCGAAGAAGATTTTGATCTTCTTGAGGTTCACCGGATTTAGGCTTGAGAGGATTTCTTATCTTCCTCCGACTTTGAAATTTCTTCATCACTTCATGATTGCCTTATCTACTTTCACTTCTTCCTTGATTTTCCCCTTCTTCTTATGGACCATTGGTCCTATTTATAAGGGAATTTTCATGACCAATTTTGGTAACCACTCAATAATCTTTAATTAAAAAGAATAACTGAGTAATTATGATTTTATTTTATTTTTTTATTTATTTAAAAGGTGAGATGGGCTTTTGGATTTTATGAACTTTAGTAGACTTAAATTTAATTGGGCTAATGATTTAAATTGACCCAATCCATTTTTTTTTATGTCTTTTTAATTCTATTCCAATATTTTAATATGTTCTTTGTTTATTACTATCGCGGAAATCCCTCTAGAAATCATGATTTTGGGCTCAGAAAACAACCAAATGAACACCACTAGACTCAAGCTTGACCCAAATCTTTCCTCCACTTTAGTTGTTCCAAGTTCTCTCAAACCCCACAAAAAGGAATGAATGGTGGTGGTACTTGCAAGAGTAATAAAAAGAATAAGCAACAATCATTGAAAACTCTCTCTCCCTTCCCCCCCCCCCACCGCCAGTTGCTTCCCTTTCTTTCCTTTTCTCTCTTGCACACAACACATATACACCATCTAAAATGGCTATAGTGATAGAGGATATATAGATTGGATATTAAGTCACTTAACTGGGCCAACAATAAGGTAAATGGGCTACTTAAAAGACCAAGGCAAACTTAATAACAATTGGGCCAAGGCTCACATATTCATCAACAACAAATCCAACTCCAACTTGGACCATCACAAAGTGTCGATCGTATTCGAGTCGTGCCAAGTATATGGTGTCAATATATTATCCGTCAAATATTTTAAATCATCACCTGAATTTAATGGGTATGAAAACTCAACAAATCTCCACCTTGATACCCAATCAATTTACAAGCAAACAAAACGCAAATTTAATACTTGCATAATCAAGGTAACCAATAAAATTGGTATCACAGGCCTTACCTCGTGTTTCCAACCTGAAAGACATACCATACTTACTCTATGTACTCACCAGAGCTAAGGTCGAGAACAACAAAGTAGAAGCAAATATTCACAGCAATCAATCAAGAGCAAATAAACATGCGATGACGATATAATATAGGATAACACATACAGATCTTTTCAAAAAATCACGTTGACATTGAACAATAGATTAACACCAAATTAATCAACAGATGGCCAACACAAATGTAATAAATGAATAAATGACGCCACGAAAGGATCTCACTGCACTATCATATCCCATTCCATGTTGCTCACACCTCGAGAAAACATATCTCCTCTCATCGCCCACCATGCTCTCTAAACTGATCACTCAACTTACGTCTAACTGGTTAATCACAATAGATCGTAAGTCCATGGGATAATCCTTTATCACCACATCACTTTTCCCAACTTACATGGATAATGGGTCTCCACCTAACAGAAGTGATAGAAGTGTCTCTCTCATAAAAAGAATAGAAGAAAGAGCCAGTTACTTCACTACACTCGCAAAGATAAAGAAGATAACCTTACATGACTGCCTCACCAAGGGAAGATTTAGGTGGTGGCCAGCTAGGGCGTCTGCCCTTGCTGGATTCGTAAGGGAGAATTTTTTTTGTTGATAATAGATAAAAGTTTTAGGTTATATGACTGGTAGTTTATTCTCTTTTCAAATTCCTCTTTTACCTAGTTGGTTAGAGCTTGCATTTATATATTGTGAGTTTTGGGTTCGAGTCCTTCCCGTCCATTTCATTTTGCAAAATTTTTATTTGTACAATATTTACCAAAATTAATTCCCTAAGAAAGAATTCAAACCCATGACCTCTAGTTAGGATGATTGGAAGTTTAAACATCATGGCAATGGTTGAATTTTGAATTTGAATTTGAATTTAACAAAATAATATATGTTATGACTCTAGGCGAGTCAATGACTTTTTTTTTTGGTTGGTTTTTGTCATTTTAAATATTTTATGCTTTAATAATTTATAAGATATGACTTATGAGTATTGAGTTTTAATTTGTATTTTATTTGAGAATTTGAAAATTTGTCTACTGTGAATTGTGATATTAAAATTTAATTTGAGTATCGTGAAATGTGAATATGTGATTTATGAAAATTGAAAATGAGAAATTGGTAAATTTATAATTTGTGATGAATTGGTGTTGAGAAGTGGAAATTGAAATTTTAATTATATTTTAAAATTAATTGTAATTACGTTTAATCTTTAATTAACTTTCAATTATCATACTGATTATCAAATGATTTTTTTTTCAACTGAATCTCAATCTAGTTCTTATAGTGGTGTATCTAATCTCTCAACTACTTTTAGTCAAACAAACAATTTGTTAAGTATTGATAACACAAAGAAGTCTTATGTGTCATGTAATTTAT
The DNA here is from genome assembly GCF_002742605.1 of Olea europaea var. sylvestris. Taxonomy (NCBI): domain Eukaryota; kingdom Viridiplantae; phylum Streptophyta; class Magnoliopsida; order Lamiales; family Oleaceae; genus Olea; species Olea europaea. The sequence continues at coordinate 184,104 of NW_019266999.1, forward strand.
ATTATTTCGGATTGTATTGAACTATAATATGATATAAATGTACGATTTTTATGTTTTAGTGCACTTACATATAGATCGAAGAATTTTTAATATTATTTAATTTAATATTAATAAATGACATCGCTAGACGGCTGTTGACTATCGATAGTCAATGGTCGCTCTAACTGAATCAAAGTCCTGGATTCAACCCTGTGCCTCACACAATCTCACAAACCACATAGGCTCACAAAGATAAAGAAGAAAACGACTGTCCAACTTTCTTCTAACTACCACACTCTCAAACCACTCACAGAGCAAAAGGAGTACGTCACAAATCTCAACCCACTATGCATACAAACACATTACACAAAGTAATAAGATCACTCTGATTCATGCAGTTACGCACATTAAACAAATTGAACGTGTAACATATCAAAGCTATAGAATTAAGCAATCACACACATGTAGAAAGGATTACAAACAGATGTACAATATAGTAACTAGGTTTCTTCTCAATAAACCTCACACAGGTCATCACTTGACCCAATGACACATTCGCCCCACATCTCTTCTTATCTTTCTTTTTATTATCATTTCTAGGACAATCTATTTCATCATGTTCAAAATTTACCACAATTAAAACACATTTTACTTTTCACATTTGCCTTAGACCTATACATGCCATCAATACAAAATAATGACCACAAGCAAAGTATAGACATAATTCACACAGAATAGTCAAACTAATTTTCCTAAAGTCACATGCAATTCTAACAGTATAGAAAATGTTTGCAACAAATTCACAAAGAATTTAAAGCAAATAATTCCAAGATCTAGCAACAGATAATGGTTACCCCAAATCTAACGTTACCCCGCACGATGGTTCTAATGCGAAAAATAAATAATTACCCTACACAATAGTTTTAACTACAATAATAAAATGTAAAGAACACGATACCAAGCGGACCACACTTGAAGGTCTGTAAATATCGTGAGACGCGAATTCACCACTGTAAGATCGTCACTATTCGCCCTAAAGCTTTCGGTAATCATAAGAACACAAAACAGCACCCAAATGACCAAGGACAAAATCGTTCAACTTTTACCGTATTGCTCGAAACTGAAATTTGACAACATTGTAGGGTCCATCTCATCATCGGCAATATTCTGCCTGTTGAAGCCCTCGCCAGCATCTCCACACGTCGACGTTGACTACTCAGGCCATGCGCCACTTCCCCGACAGTGCCTCTGCTAGAATAGTCCACTAATGGTGTCCGTTTCTCCAACCGGCCACTGGTTTGATAGGAAAACACCAAAACAATTTCGACATTTTTTTATTTTAAATCCTAGATTTCTGTCCAATTTTCTGCCTGGTTTTTGAGCCTCAATTTCTACCTTTTCCAAACATTTTTTGCCCCTCCAAAATTACAAATTTCTCATCAACACAAGCTCTGATACCATTTGTCATGAAAATCCCTCGAGAAATTCGGGCTCAGAAATAACCAAAAGTACACCACTCAACTCAAGCTCGACCCAAATCTTTCCTCCGCTTTAGTTGCTCAAAGTTCTCTCAAAATCCACAAAGAGGATGGATGGTGGTGGTACTTGCAAGAGTAGTAAGAAGAATAGGCAGCAATCATGGAAAACTCTTTCTCCCTTTCTCCCCCAAGCCAGTTGCCTCCCTTTCTTCCTTTCTCTCGTTTTCTCTCTTGTACACAACACACACACCACCTAAAACGGCTACAGTGATAGAGGATATATAGATTGGATATTAGGTCACTTAATTGTGCCAACAATAAGGTAAATGGGCTATTTAAAAAATCAAGGCAAACTTAATAATAATTGGGCCAAGGCTCACATAACCATCAATAACAAATCCAACTCCAACTTGGGCCATCCAAAAGTGTCAATCGTATTGGAGTTGAGCCAAGTATATGGTGTCGATATATTATCCGTCAACTATGTTAAATCATTGCCTGGATTTATTTGGTATCAAAACCCAACAATTACATTGATAATCCATAACAAGACAAGAAAACTCACTAGGTGTGGCTTAGTATAGTCAATATTATCAATAGTAAATAGTTGATAATATTAAATGTATATAGAATAGAATACAAGACCCTATCAATCAAACATGATGAGAAAGAGTGTTTGCAACATCTCGGTGATACTAAGAAATCGGCTACTAGAGGAATTAAAATTAAATGCAATTTGATAGAGAACAATCTGAGTTTTATTTCCTAAAAATGAAAGAATACAAGTGATGAATTATAGTTTTCTTATAGCTACATATTTAACAGTTACACTTCATTAACTAACCATCCTCTCACCTCTGTAACTAACTAATAGCTGTGTTAATAGCTTCAACTACTTAACCTTCCTTTCACACTCTTTTTGTGATCTTGTATCCAGAAGTCTTCTATGTAACACCCGAAGCTTCCTAAAACTCTTATATCCAAACTGTAACTTGTGATCTTTCCCATTATTATGTATACTACCAAAAATGAGTACTCACACTTTTCCTTGAACAAGAGTTAGTATGCTGAACCTTCTTTCGCGATTCTCAGGAAAGCTTGTTGGACTTGAAAACCAAGAAAGCATTAGACTATTGAACTCTTCCAAAACATCCTCTTTGAGAGTTTCACATATCTTTGACTTCTTCAGTTTTGATCTTCATCTTCATCTAGAGAGATAATCTCGCGCTATAGGCTCCTCATAGACTATTGACTCTTGACTCGCTATTGAAAAATTTACTAGATTCGGATGTTACCATAAAGATGTCGAACACTGTAATTTTTGTTGGGCGTGGAAGCTCCAATAACACACGTTGATTCCAAACTGAATTTTAAAGAACGAGATTTAATGGTAATATTGAAGTAAACAAGATTACACCACGAAAAAAGGTTTAAATTTTTGAGATGAACAAAACTCCTAGATTTAAAATCCGTCTACACGAAATGAACTAGCCGAATCTCCTCAACACAGTAACCACTTCATATAGACCAAACACTCGTCCTCTGCTTGACATCCATAACTGACGTCCAAACCCAATATTCGGGTTTCCAACTCCACCAAGGAATAAATGTTGATCACACAAGGCCGAAGCACACCCTGTAGCAAGAACAACCGTATGCTTGATCAGAAGACCCCTTGCTGGAACTATCGCCTTCAACATCCACAGAAGCATCCCAGACATTGCTGACACCACGTTATCTACGCTTGATGAGTCCTATCCCAGCAACTGAACACAATGTACCTGCTAAAATTGGTGGTAAAGTGGAATCACCAACACTCTCCTTAGCAGTGTTCTGAACCGACTCAGAGACCAATCCAAGAAGTTCTGTACCAAACTGAACTTCCACCACGATATTAAACTTGTCCAAATGTCTCCTAACATGTTCTGCATTCCCCTGCAAAATGTACAACTGGGATCTTTTTCGTCCCTCCAATACAACCCGAACTCCCTTTCGGACCTTCAAGACTCTACCTCCTCGAAAGAATTTATACGCTTTTGCATCCAAGGTACCCAACGAAATGAGATTCCTTTTCAGGTCAGGAACATGTCGAACCTGATCAATTATTCTAAATGTTCCATCCCGAAGCTTCAATCTGACTCGACTCCACCTTGCTGAACAGCCTCATATGTCTGAAATAAATTTCTATCGTAACACGTATGGTGCTAACATGCGGAATCAAGAATCCACTCCTCATCAGGTCTAGATTCCACATCATATGCTACGGTCAACAGCATATCTCCACCATCTGAAAAATCCTCAACTACATTGGTTTCGTCTGAAGTCAAAGGTTGCGCTCCACGATTTGCAGGTAAATCACCTCTAGCCTACAACATATCATAATCCTTTCGAATATGTCCCTTTCTTTTGCAGTAGTAACAATGCACATTGGTAAAGTTGACTTTCGATCTGCCTCTCCGTCGACCACCTTGAGATACAAGAACATCCCCATCCCTTGATGTAGCTCCAACCAAATACTTCATCTTCTCGTTTTAGTGCAAAGCATCATAGACATCGTCTATAGTTAAAGTATCTCGGCTATACAAGATGGTGTCCTGAAACGACGCATAAAAACTAGGCAGCGAGCACAACAGGATCAAGGTAAGATCCTTTTCATCATACTTAACGTCCAACGTTTTCAAATCTTCAACTATTTCCTTGAACACGACAATGTGATCTTCCAATGATCATCCTTCTACCGTACGATAGGAATACAGTTTCTATTTAAGAGCCAGTTTACTGGTAAAACTCTGAGTCATAAATAACTGCTCTAGACTCACCACAAAGCAGTCACCGTCTTCTCCTTTAAGATATCCTGCAGAATGTTGTTGGATAAATGAAGATGAATTAATGACACATCCTTCCGATCCTTCCGTTGTTTCTCCTCCATTGTCTAATCACCTGGCATCTTCTCAGAACCCAGCAACGCATTATCCAAATCCAACTGCGTTAGAATAGCCCTCATCTTTACTTGCCACAAAGAAAACCTTATATTGCAAGCCAGCAGTGGAATGTCTTACCTCATGGTAGTCATCTCTGAAAAAACTTCAGTCAATCCACAAAAGAAGAACCAAGCTCTGTTACTACATGTTGAGCACAGAAGCTCCAATAACACAAGTTAATTCCAAATCAGATTTTAAGGAACAAGATTTAATGACAATATTGAAGTAAACAAGATCACACCACGAAACAAGGTTTAAATTGTAAAGAGGAACAAAATGATTAACGCAGAGGAACAGTATTTACTAAATCAACAATATAGAGAATACAAAGCAATCTAGCAATTGACTTTTATCTGTTACATCTAATAAAATTGACAAATGAGTTGTATTTATAGGTCAAACCTAGAAGAGTCCTAAAAGGTAAGAAAATATATTACAATTAGGAGACACAATTTCAACAGGATTTTGTTTGCTTATTCAACTTAGTTTCCTTGAAGTCCTAGGTTAATATTCTCCTAGTCCAAATCAAATACGCCTCTTCAAAAGACTCCTATTTGAGTCATACTCCTAACAATTCTAACATACTTCCCCATTGAAATCTTTTCGCAAAACACCAATATTAAGCCTATTAATCCAAACAGCAGTCCTTAAACAGCAGTAGTGGATAGTGATCATAAAGATGTACATGATACGTGCAACCACATCCAAGCAACAAAATTATTAGTAGCACCTATATATATTTCCCTTTTCAAAATAGCCAAATGGAATGAATTAAGTAAAGTATTGTTCCACCAACCTTTGTACCAATCAAATGATCATATGTAAATCCATTGCAAGGAATGACACCAGCCTCCCAACACATTTCTCACAGCAGATTGCACTGTCTCATGGGAGCCTCAAGTGCCACTTTCTTTTTACCACATGTAGATTCATTCACCTACAGCCCCCCCTCTCCCAGCTATCGTGTACATACAGTGGCGAGGCACCCAGCATTCAGGCAGCTTCCACTGCCTAACAGCCGGGCTCAGGCACTTATCTCTGTTACAACACGGTGAAACTAAAAGGTTCGAATGAAGAGAAAAAATAATAAGTATTCGATGAACATTCTTTGTCGAGAAGGATAAACCCAAGGCACGCAAACCTAGCAGAGATCCTGGCACAAAACCTGTGAATGTGACGTAAGGGGGGTTCTTTATATCTTTGTATACTAATCAAGGAAAGGAATGGATGACTATTGGTACATCAACTCAGTACCAGACTTGGATGACTCTGAAAAGCCTTTGGCTCGTACATTCAAGAATGACGAGCATGAGGCTGCCTTAAGGAACGACCCCGAATCCATTCCATAGGATGGAATGGTCGGGTCGGGGAGCAACACTAGAACGCTGACCTCCCTAAGTCCTTAGTCTATCCTCTGCCTCTCTTGTTCTCTAGTTATCGTTCTTTTTAACTCACTACATCTCTTTACTCTTGTTAAAAATTCATTGACGCTCTACTCGTTCCAATACGCCATCCTCGGGACGAAGCTTTGAGGAGGAGATGATGGAGAGAGGTTAGAAAGGGCTTCACCAAAATCATATAGGTTGGTGATGTTAGGTCTGCCATGTGCAGAGCCGCCACTGGAGTCTTGCGAGAGAGCAGCGGCCAATGAGTAGACTATAATGCAGTCATAATAGGACACTTCTTGCTTCGTGCATGAAAGTGCAGTTTGGTGCTGTAAACTAGGAAACATTGAGATTAGTATTGTTTTTGATAAATCTGAAGTCAGACTTCGAGAATTTGTTTTGTGCTACATCAAAATCAAATACAAGCTTTCTGAAAGTATTTTTTGTTTGAAAATAACCATAGTAGTAGTTTTAGTTTATATTGATTATATGCTAGCGGGTGTCATAAATATGCAGGAGAATTGATAGTTCCGAGTGGGTTTCCAGTTGATAATGTAGTAGTTAACTAATTGGCTCCCATTGTTCTTACAGCACTATACTCACTGTGTAAAAAAAAATAAAAAATATATATGAAATATATATATATGCTATTGTTAATAATGTTCGCTATAGTTTAGTCCAGCAGCATTTCTACTCAGAAGAAAGGAGGGCAACCTAGAGTTGGAGTACACCAAATCGAGAAAAATATAAAGTTGTGTTTAATTGATTTTAGCATGTTAAACCCAAAATAGAGACTGATTCCAGCAGGTCAAAAAACCAAAACATGTTTTAATAGAATCAAATTTCCCTTTACTATAAATGCCACACACTTTTTTTTTTTTTTTTGGCATAAATAGCAGGAAAATATACGCTAAAGAGACCTCTCAATGCACAATCAGGAGAGAAGTTATGGCTACGATGAAGATAAAAGGAAACTGCCATCTACTGCGTCTTCAAATAAGAACCAACTTGTTACAACTTGCTTTGCTGAGAACTAAAATATGACACGTCTCAACAAAAGCCGTCCGCAGAGAACCTAACAAAATTGGCAATAGATACAGTGAAAAAGAAGTGCCTGATGTCTTCTGCTTGCTAGTGGTACATCGCAAAGGAGGCAATTTCTTGGCAGATTAGATTTGGTAGAAGTAATACCAATCAAAGGTATTGCCGAAGGCTCTCACCGCTCAGTGTTTCCATTTCCTTCAGAATCTCTTGTGCAAGAGATTTGACAGGCAACTCAACATCCTCGAGCAATTCACCAAGGAAGGGGATTGTTTCGGGCAAAAATGCCAGATATTCTTCTTTCAATTTCTCTACAAGGTACTGGACAATTCTGAGACCCAAAATACGGGGCCGTACATTTTCAGCACGAGTTTGCATCAATACCTGCATTGGAAGAATCCAAATTAGAAGGTAACATGGAGAATTAGAATGGTGTATTGGTTGATTACATTTTCCCCACAAGTTGACCTCTTACTCAACTATCAGAATACTTCGAACAAACTTGGGCCATCACCTTTCCGAGTAGAATTATAATGGTGGTGTTTGTGCAGAATTAGATATATGTCGGAATGGAATGGTTTTAGCATCAAATGAAGGTGGGATTGGTGTTAAATAAACATGGGATAAATGACGAGAACAGAACCAAAATCCCCATACTGATGGAGCCTAGAAGAGAGAGTCAAGATCCCCTCCCACCCTCTACTTGAATCCTTCCATTAATCATTCTAAGAGATGGATCTCAAAGCCAAAATAAGTTACTGCTAAGTTATATTACAAATCAAATTAGAACAATTAAACCTATCAGCCAACTAAAACAAATAGTAAAAGAGAGAGAGGAGAAGGATGTGAATTTATAAACGCAGCAATCAATAATTAGCAATTTATACGTGAAGGGATCAAGGTAAAATATGTTTTTCTTTTATGTTTTTAGATTTGCCTGTGGATCTAAAGATAGATAATACTAAAAATATGCAATATAAAGACAAACCAACGCCAGAATATCAGATTACTGGAAGGGTATATTTTGCAGACCTCATGATTCAGCGGCTTCCACAGAAGGTCAGAACCAGCAGTAACAGCCATCTGGCCAATACAGGCAACCAACAAATCATCCACTTCCTTCACCGATGGTATGTCTGGATATAATTCTAAAGACACTGGGGGATCCACGACGAGTTGTGACACAATTGGTTTCAGAAGAACCTGAAATAAGAAATAGTACATTCACTCGAAAAGAAACAAATGAAGAAACTGCACCAGACTACGTAAAATATTGTTGATTTTAAAGTATACAGAAGTCAGTAGTCATGTTTGTTGCAATAAGATGGAAAAGAACAAAGAAGTCATTTAATCGGAAAACTACCGTTTCTTGAAGTCTCGTCTGACATATAGTGAGTGTGGGCAAAAATATGAAATAGTCCTAAATATGATCATTACTAGGGTTACGTAAATTGTCCTACATAACACAAAACCTCCCTTGGCACCTCCACCCCCAAACCAGAAACCAATACCCAACTCCAATCCCATAAAAATATATAATAACAAAATAAAACCATCCAGATCTAATAATTAATTAAAGAGCAAAAGCAACATTACCAGAAAGGAGGAAACACAATTGATCAGATTGATTGCTTCACTTTCAAATATGAGGGAAAAAAAAAGTTGATAAACAATCCACTTGCAGAAGCATCCAAGAAATGGCAAAATTTAATCCGCATAAGGCCCAATATTTGACACTATTTACAGTGCAACAAAGTTGTCAAGACATGGAGCAAAAGGGATTTAATAGTAAGATGCATCCTTGCCTGAAAATTGGATGAATCAAGAAATCTAAGGCTCCCAGTATCATAGAGAAAACATTTATGTAGAGATGATAAAATTAATGCCCTTAGATGCCACATTTCAAGCGACAATCCAACATCTCTGTCCTTCGAGTTATTGCTTGCTTCATGAAGCTTTGTCTTCTTCTTTCGAACCAGGCCTGGTTTTGTATCACCAGCATGAACAAGATACTGAACACAGCCATCGAGCAAGTACTTGAAGTAAGGCACAAATAGTGATCTGCAATGAAATGAAAACCATTGAATCATACAAAGATTTATGAAACATACAAGGATATGAGATAAAACATTCACATTCTAAATAAAATAATTGCTTTGGGTTAAAAAACAAAACCAACGATGACACGATTCCTTAAGTAGCCACAAGGTTCATGCAAATGATGGCATGAGCCTACAAATTTAATTTCCGAGTGACAAATATAAAATCCAATGGGGCCAAGATGGATGGTGAAGCAAGAATAGCAAGACTTTCTTTTCCCAGGTGGCAGATGGGGATTGGGGATTTTTGGAGAATCCATGAGATAATCGATATCCCCTCCTGGTGACAAACATTCAGGCGGGATAATTTTAACAAATCCTACAAATACGTATCACTTAATAAATGATTTTAGATCTTTTTAAAAATTGTTGCCATTCAATATCTCATTCACATAACATCCTCATTTTATGTGGCATTTAATTCTTATATTATGTGGAAAACTGATATCCATGTCAACAATGTAACCATCACGCCCATTACACATCACTTTGGTCTCAAACATTAGAATGTCAGGACATGAAATAAAATGTCTATTCGTCTCAAATTCCCACAAATCAAATTTTGGAATACTAGCTTACTTGCAACGATAACCATTAACGTAGATTACTTTCAAGAAACCTACATGGCGGACCAAAAGCTCTATCGGATAAATCAGTAGCTAACTCACCGATGGTTTTCAGCAAGTTTGTTGACCAATGCATAGAAGGAAATTATACGATTAATTGTTTGTCCGGGAGTATATTCACTATCTTCAACATCTGAACTAGACCATTCAATACTCTTGATGAAAAGAGGCCTGAACATAGTCTCGGTTAGTTTCATGGTCAGGGTAACAGTCGCACTTAAGACATTTTTCTCAACAATAATGATATTTTTAATTGATGCAGGGTGCTGGCGGCGAAGATCAAGTGCTAGCAAGCACAAGTCAAAAATCTTCGTATAATAGGCACCAATAGATGATCTATCCATCGAATTAACCAAGTTGCCTAGCATTTCAAAAACAATTGATAAACTTGACTCCCCAGATTTTGCAGCATCAGAATATATTCCCAGCACTGGTGGGAGCAAAAGCCGAACCTGAACAAAATCAAATATCAAGAGGAAGTTCCAACATTAGTAATTTATTTTATCAGAAAAGTATGCTGAAAAAAATAAAATAGGAAGCATTTGGGAAAGTTACAGGGATTCTATCAGTAATGAGCTTTCGCACGACATCAGCTTTCAATTTTAACTTTGGCTCAGTGGTGGAAACATAAAGCGGATGCAACACAATAAGTCCTAAAATATCTGCCATATATGGGTTGAGAAATCCACCAAGCTTATCAACAACTGCCTCTAAGGTGAGAAGGATAGAAATGGAGAGGGTGTCCTTCAAATTTGATGATCCAGTAGTCCTGTCCACAATCCTTTTGGTTTCTGCAGCCACAGAAGGGACATCACGAGATTTCCTTACCACACATCCCATGATACCCGGAAGTTCAGGCAGAGCCTTCGGCCCAAGTACATTAATCAGTGCACCAGTAGCATGAAGGCAACGAGAAGAGAGAGAAGAATTGTCTGAACAGATTCTTCTGCTAACAGATCCAAGGCACATGCTGAAGACTGAATCATGTGACGGGAATTTGTTGGCCAAAACTTCCAGTGCTGATACAGCTGCCAGTTTCAGTGAAGTACTTGAGTCATCATCAGGGCAATCAACTAATTTTAATATTTCCAAGCACAAGTTATTAAATGACTCCAGAGAAGTCTCATCGAGATGAAGCCATAAGCTCCTTATGCTTGAAACTAGTCCTCTTTTCTCAAGCTTTGCATTAATGGTAATGGAATCCTTCACCGTCTCACACAGAACTCCAAGAGCCTGTTGCACATGAATACAAAAATAAATAAATAAAAGATTAGAACTCCTGCAAATTGATAATTAAAGCAAAAATTCCTAAATCAGAAAAGAATGTGCAAGTGCAAAAGAGAGTCACAGAGACAGTAACATTATGGGCCACATATTTTTTGACTAAGAAGCCTTAAATCATTTTAATAAAAAGTAAGAGGTTTCAGAAAAAATCCCCATTCAATGGAGGATCTATGCTATCTTGAACGGCCAGAAGTTTTAGCAATTTCTGTTTGCTCGAAACTGCTCCCATTCAAGACAGACAGGAAGCAAAAGGACTGTCTTTTACCTTCTTTCTCACGCTCCTATCAACGTGGCCAAGTAAATTAATGATGACAGAGAAGTAGGTTGCTGGTAGCAGGCCATTAGTAACAGTCTTTAAAACAGCATGGAAATACTCCTTCAGTTCTTTCCTGATGACAGAGGGAAGACTAATATGCTTTCTTTTCGAGTTAATCAGTTGTAGATGAAAGACAACTTGCTCCATGAGTGCACCAACAGTAACCTGCATATTCATTTTAGCTGTAGTTAAATAAACCCAACTTCAGAACATTCTGAATTTTCATAAATAGATTAGAATTACTTTTAGCAACATGGTCTCATTGAATAGAGTTTCTAAAAGAATTTGGTTTTTTACACTCATCCACTCGATTAGGACCAGGTCATCAATCTAGGTACTTCAACATTAAACAAATGATATGATCATCTCAATGGCAAGATTTCTCTGAATGGCTCCAAATTAAAAACCAAGGCTGGTGAGGAGTTTGGTAGGAGGGGAAAGAAAGTAAAAGAACTTCCACAAACAAACACATCCAAGCACCTGCTACAAACAAACACGTCCAAGCACTTGCAGCCTCCTTAAAGCTACTGGATATCTCAGAATAGATAGCAAAGCTTGCAAATAACTAAAAATTCCATTTATTTTTTTTTTTTGGGCAATCGCCTCATGCCATAATAGGAGTAGTTCACCACCCCCTTTACTATAATTCCACTGCTCTTTGTGAACAAAAGCTACTTTATATCTACAAAGACATCTCCCAACCATCTAAGTCATCAATCCCTTCATTTATCCTCAATTGATGCCACCTCCACTTGTAGGTGTATATCCTCACATCCTAATTTACACACTTCAATGAGGCTATAAAATCAATATTAAAAACTTCACTTCCCAGTGCTTACCAACTGATAGAAAGTTTAAAACAAGGCACGGATGGTTCATACCTGAATCTTGTTCAAATCTTCTCCGGAATCAAGCTTGTAAGCAATTTCAGGATCTCGCAGCTTGTCTGAAATGAATTGCACAGCGGCCAGGATCACCAGAACCATATCTTCACTCAGATTACTGTTTCCAGTTTTCTGAAGCAATGAAACTACAGAAGGAAGCCATATTGTGCATGAATATTGCTCACATAGCTGAAGAGCAAATACATACTCCCACTGTCTATTGATGATACTGGTTAATTGATCCAAGGAAGGGTTGCTGCTAAGACTAAATAAGCTCTTCCTTGAGACTAATGAATGGAAGAGGAGGAAGAGCAGAGAACCCAAACTATCAGCTTCTCCAAGGGTCCTGTGAAGCAACCTAGTCAGAGAAAGTGAAAGCCATATAACCAAAACAACAGATGAACTATTTATACCTCAATATGTGCACAATAATGGGGAGCCTCCTTTGTTCCACAACTTGAGGCAGTATACTTACGAAAATCTGAGAGGAGTTCTGAACAAGGTCAGGATTAATATGCAAAAAATCCAAACAGAAGCGAGAGATCACTCACATAGTGCACCAGAAAACACTTGAATAGTGCAGAAACCCCATGCCAACAAAAGAAAACTTAGTAAGAATATTACCTGAAGAAATTTCTCTGCATTGTCAGTCCTAGATATCCAGCATGGTACAACCGCTGATGTAAGGTCTTCAAACACATGTTGCGAATAGCTATCCCACTACAGAAAGATCAATTGATTAATTTAGGGCTCAAAAATACACAGCTTAAATGACGAAGTGGGCTTAAAATCTCAGAGCTAGTGCATAAGAAGCCAAGATTTGCTGCAGCAGTCACTTAATGCAAACCATCAGCAACATAAACAGGATAATAGTAGAATGTTAGCATTCGTTAAAGAGCAACGCCCAATTGCTTCAAAGGCAAATAATGATGGAATCTAGAAAAGAATCAAATGTTGATATCTTCACAGAGTGCATACACACAAGCACAATTATCAAATGAAGTCAAGAAAAAGAAAAAGAATTCTTCAGGTACACATCCACGATAACACCCAACCTGTGTAACAGTAGATTCCCCTATCACAGTGATGATATCCATTGTGTAGTCCAAAACTTTGTCGGGTATAATTTTGGTAAGAATTGTAAGTAACGAGAAGACATGATTGCGGGTAATCGCATCACTTGTAGAGCGGGCATAATTGACTAACAATTCCAAGTCAAAATTCTGAACAATGTCACCCTGACATAAAACATGCATTACTTGCGATCAGAAGAAGAGAAGCCCCATAATACTTGAATCATGACAGGATACACGTCAATAAATATTAGAGAAAAAGTTAGAGAAAACCTTTCCCGGAATATCATTTACAAGGGAAGCACTGATATCTTCCAAAGTAGATAGCAGAGTCTGCTGAATATAAGCGGCAGTGTCAGATAAAGTCTGAAGAGTACCAGATGAAGTTTCATGCTTCGTATCTTTGTCAGTAGTCTTGTGCGGCCACTCGTTATTCATATATATCATGCGAAGAAGCTTAAATAATGGACCCAGTAGTGAAGATCTACAAACATATAATTGGAAATCATCAGCTTCAAGAAAGCAAATGTTCCAAATTTTTGGGTTTAAGTAAATGAAAACACATCAATTTAAAGATCACAATCACAGTAGAACGTACTAAATCTGCATTCAAAAATTATTGCAGACCTGTTCTCTATGTTCTTCTTCAGGAGCAATACGTCAAGTAAGGAGCTCACAAGTAGTAGTGTATTTTCTCTGTGTTGTATTAAATTATACGGATCAGGATTCTGGTAATTGTGTGCTCCCTTTCTCTTCTTCCCATGAGCTAACCCAACTGAGCAGTGATTCTGACCCAAAATTGAATTAAGCACCCGATCAACCATTGCAGAGTTGATCTGCAAGATCAGAATTGACTTATCAAGTTATTTATTGTTGAGGAAACTGGAAAAGGAAGTAAGAAAATAGTTTTTCCAGTGTTACAGAAATTTCCATGACCATTGCTTTTTGGACATCAGCAAATATCTCTGTATTACATCACAAGAAAAAACATACAAACACCAATAAACACAGAAGGATAATCACGTAGAATAAAATTACCTTGTCCACATCACTTTATAGGGGTAAAAACTCAAAAAAATAAAAAATAAAAATGATGACTGGCATAGAGACCCTCAGGACCTTGGGTTATCATCAATCTTCTCTAAGTTAAAAATTTTAGTGTTTGAACTAGCCACCAATCTTTGTAACTGCCAAAGTCTCTTCTCAACATGTGGCTGGAAATAAAAGGCCACCAGAGGTGGACATACAACATTAAGGTTTTAATACCCCAAAAGCTGCTTTGCCGATGGAGGCATTGTTCTATGTCCCAACTAAACAGGTACCCATTTTAAATCACCCATCCACCAAAAATAACATTGTCCAATCCAATTTCTGAATATCAATATTACGGAATGATACATATGTTGCAACTAGTGTTTATTTGATATCACACATCTGTAACAGAAAAAGTTGCACCCTAACAATCAGAATAAGTTTCTAGGAGAACTGGTTTTATGTTAAAGAGGCTATACATTGATAACAAATTATCATTTATTTTGTCATCTCAGAACAATAATTGGAACATCAACCTCAAGTCATCCTTAAACGATCTCTGAGCAAGACTATTTAAGTGTCTGTAGTAGAAGTGTAAAATCTAATAAAGTTTCAAGTATCATGAAATGTGATGTTACAACACCATAACAGACATCATGACAAGAAAGGATAAGAAGATATTTCACAAGCAAGGGACAGATGCACACTTGGACTTGAAAACTATAACATACAGACGGATGATAGCAAGAACTTCCTACAGAAGGCGAGTGTGCTATAGGTTAAATACCATTATAACACTACAATAGTTCAAAAATAATTCAAGAAAGACCATATAAGCAGGTTTGGTAGTGAACAGAATCAATGTTGTTCTCTCTCACGTACAAACATTTGTCCAACAGATTCAAACATAGCTTAGAAGTAGGCAATCGAACAAGAATCTGGCATAAAATTATCCATAGGAATAAACAAAGTAACAGAGAAGACAACCAACATTTGTCCAACAGATTCAAACATAGCTTAGAAGTAGGCAATCGATCAAAATCTGGTTAAAATTATCCATAGAAATTAAAAAAGTAACAGAGAAGACAGCACAAACATGAATTCGCGTCAAGGCCTCTCTAGCTGCATTTTGTATATCACCCATGGCGCTCCGAAACAGAATCAAAATATTTTGAAAGATGAACTCCTGTTAAACCACAAGTAGAAATGAATTCCAGACACAAAATACTATAATGATATAAAAATATATTCTGCCAAATTCTAGTAATATATGATGTAAAACATAGAAACCATAAATTAAAGCACAATATTTAAATATTTAAGTTGCAGAAAGATTAGTATGTAGTTTTCTTCTTAGGAGATTCAGAACAGAAGACACCATCATAAAGAAAAATTATGCCACCCATATATTGGCTATCATATAAAAATCCAATGTGCAACCATAATAGTTAGCATTTTAAAAGGATTTTGAAATGTGAAATACCCACTACACCTAATGTTATCAAAAACCAAGATATAAGATTAAGTGAAGAAGTTCTTAAGTACAAGTAAACCAATGTAGTTCCATGATTTAATCGATTTCATACTTGTTGTAGGTATAAACAATTAACTTAGAGTGAATTGACAAGCAAAAGACACAAATTCCAGGTTTTCAGCATTATTACTGGGACTTAGGTGAAAGGATGGCCCGGGGGACGTTGCAATAATATCAATAAAGATTATGGACAACTTATATTGACATAGTTATGCATTGTTTTACCATATTTATAGTTTCCATAGATAGATTACTGTATGTATACCATAGATAGATTACTGTAGGCATGTAATCTTTTTCTATATAATATAATGGAAGACATCCCAGACGGGGAGGACATTCAGCCAATTATTCTCATAGTACCAGTGCCATGCCTATAGTATCAATCGCTAAATCTTCAAATTCGTTCAATTTTTTTCTACCTTCGGTGTAGTCCGAGTTCATTGATTTCTGGGTGGCTTCTCGATTTTAGAGATTTTGGGTCGATCAAATTTTGGTCGAGATCTTCGTTGATTCAACAAATTTCGTAGTTTCCAGTCGCTCCTTCCAGCATTTCATGTCATCCAATCTCTGGTTGATGTCTTCTTCAGGGCGATCGTGTTCTCGGTGGTCGAAGTTCTATTTGCGATTCTCTAACATCTCTGCGTGTTCGATCAACGCCTTTGTGTGTTCTTGGCGTCTCGCGTTTCAGGCGTCCTGTGGGATAGATGCGATCTCTGTTTTGTGTGGGATGTTTAGGCAGCAACTGATTTTGTGGGTTGATTTGAGTTTGGGGACTGATTTTCTTGTTGGGCTGATTTTGGAATGAGTTGCCTTCGAGTGGTAATTAATTTGGGCCGCAGTCTGATTTCTGTTGGGGTTTGATTGAGTTTGGGCCTGATTTTTTTGTGGGCTAATTTTTGGAGTAGGAATTTTTTTTTTCTTTTTTTTTTTTTTTTGGTGAAAATTTGTTTGGACGGATATAATTTGTGATTTCCTCCACTAAAAAAAGCTCTGTCAATTGACATCTTTTGTGTTGAGTTCGCGAAAACATAATTATTCCATATGGAAATTTCAATTTAAGATGTTCTTAAAAGGAAAGGAGCTTTGGGGTCATATTAATGAATCCTCTAAAGCACCTGGGGATGCTAAGGATCTGAGTACATGGGACACGAAGGATGCTCGTATCATTTCTTGGATTTTGGGGTCTATGGAGACACACATGTTGAATAACTTACGCTCTTTCACTACTATTAAGAAAATGTGGGAGTACTCAAAGCGCATTTATTATCAAGACAACAATACACAGCAATCTCAATTGTAGTTAGAGGTTGCTAATTACACTAAAGGTAATCTTACTATTGGGCAATGTTATTCTTATTTTCAGAATTTGATGAGTGAGTATTCAGGGATAATTCATGCTAAGCTCCCTGCGACAGTCTTATCAGGACTACAAAAGGTTGGTAACACGATCAATTTTTTATGAAATTACGACCCGAATTTAAAGTGGTTCGAGCAGGTTTGTTGAATCATAATCCGGTTCCTTCGTTGAATGTGTCTAGGTGAACTCTTGCGCGAGGAACAACGGCTGGCTACTCAGGCTAACATGGGAGCTGATATATCCTCATCTGATGTGGTAACTGTTGCATATGCAACGAAGGACGAGGAAAGGATAAACTCCAATGTTTTTACTGCAAAGGATATCATCATATTGCTCGTACTTGCCCTTGAAAAGTCTACAATTACTGCAAACAACCAGGGCATTTCATCAAGAAGTGTCGTACATGACCTTAGAACCCCGTCTTCCACAAGCTAGCACCAATTAACCAAGTCTAACTACAAAAACGGTTCAACAAGTGATCGTTTCAGCCTTCTCTACCTTGGGCTTACAAGGTAAAGGTCCAGTTATTTCTTCTCCTTGGTTGGTTGATTCAATCATTCAAGGGCGTCAAATCATATAACAGGTAGTTCTGATTCCTTGCGCAACATTTGGCGCTATAATGGCACACAACACATTCAAATTGCTAATTTCAGCACCTTTCCAATAACTGTTGTTGGTGATGTTGGATCTTCTTTTGATAATATTTTTACATCTCCGAGCTAATCCACTGAATTTATTTTGATTGGTCAGCTGGTTGATAATAACTGTGGTGTGTTTCTCTCATGCTGATTGTCTTGTGCGAGATTAAGGGTCGGAGAAGGTGATTGTGAGAGGGCCTAAATTCAGACGATTATTCCCATTACAATTTACAATTCCTAGCGCTATGCCTTTGGCTTGTATTAATGTTGGGTTTAAACATGAAATTTGGCATAAGAGATTAGGTCATCGTATTAATTTAATTTTGTCTCAATTGTCGAAACATGGTTTTTTGGTAACAAAATCAGTTTCAGCTCTCCAATTTAACTATTGATTCTTGCAATCGGGTCGATAGATGCTTTATTCATAGTAATGTTTGGGGCATGGCACCCATCACTTCATATACTCATTATAAATATTTTGTTACATCTATTGATGATTTCAGTCGACCACTTGGATATATTTTCTTAGATCTAAAAGTGAGGTCTATACTACTCTTAAGACTTTCGTAGCTTACACGAGACTTACTTCTCTTCCAATATTCAAATTCTGAGATTCGACAATGGCGGGGAATATATGTTTCATGATTGTCAATCTTTCTTGCAATTAAAGGAGAATATCTCTCAATGATCGTGTCCGTATACTATTCAACAGAACAAGTTAGCTGAAAGAAAGAATCGTCACTTATTAGATATAATCCAAGTTTTACTCTTGGAATCTTCAGATCTGCCTAGATTTTGGGTCAAAGCCCTCTTTACAGCTGTACATTTGATTAATCGACTTCCTGCTCAACACTTGGGCTTCGACTTGCCTCATTTTCGCATGAATGATACACAACCTATCTATGACATATTGCGTACTTTTGGGTGTTTGCTTTGTTCATTTATCCCCTCATAAATGTCATAATCTTGCTACTCAATTTGTACGATGTGCTTCTTACAATATTGCCCATAAGGATTTTGTTTGTTATGATGGTGTTGCTAATCGTTTTCTTACCTCACAATGTGGTCTCCTTTGAGAACCAGTATTACTTCCAGCAGCATATCAAGTCCTCTTTTGATTTGGCTCCACTCCTTAGCTTTGAGGATGGCTTGCTCCATTGAACGTTTTAAACCACGTTAGTATATCGAAGACAACAGCTTCCAGCCCCACCGCCCCTTCCTGACCCTAATCCATCTCCAGACTTCACTACTCTTAGGCAATCCACTCAACCTCCTGATCGGTATGGTTTCTTGGCAACCTTTTGTCATATTACAGTTCTCTCTGATGCTCGGACTTTTTGAAATAGTCAGAGTACCCACGTCGAACATGACACGACATGGGTATGAGATATGTATCGAATTCTCCAAATTTCAACCGAACATTTCGTCATTTTTCCTTCTCTTTTCTGTACTTTCCCTTCTCTTCTTTCCCATTTTCGCTCTCTATAAAACTACGGTCGACGTCGAAATGATGGAGAAAGACTGCGGCGCTAGGTTTTCCCTCCTATCTTTTTTCTTTCCATTATCTTCTTTTTTCATTCTTTCCCTCTCTGTAATGGTGGTTTAGAGTTTTGTTTGTATAAGATGAAAATGAATTCCATATAGTGTTACTTAATGATCCACTAAGTTCAAATTGCATTTAAGTCCCTCATTTTCTATTTTACATAATATTTAATAATTCCCATAATTGAAAACTAAACCCCAAAATTCCATTTTATTCGTTTTAACCCTTTATCCAATACCAATTTCCTTCTTTGTAAATAATATATTTTATACTATGCAAAATATCATCTTAGATTAGCAAAAAAATGAAGTTTAAAAGACGTGCCCATGTACCCATATTTGAAAATTGGACTCTTTTTAATCATGTACTCTTATCCTACATTTAAAAAAAATAAAAGTTCCGACACTTAGATACAGATACGTACCCATACCTAATACCCGTACTCAAATTCGAGCATCATAGGTCGTTCCTAATTATTCCAAGCTGTTACCCAACCTTGCTGGGAGAAAGCAATGCAAGAGGAAATCCAAACTCTCCAAGAAGATCACAAATGGGATATTGTTCATTGTCCTCCTGGTGTCAAACTAACTACTCTATTAAGTTACGCTATGATGGATCTTTAGATTGATATAAAGCTCGGTTGGTAACTCTTGGTTATCGTCGTAGATTATGATGAGACTTTTGCACCCGTTGCTAAAATAACAAAGATTTGTATTGTTCTTACCATAGCTACCTCCAAGGGTTGGTGGTCCTTGTGACAAATAGATGTCAAGAATGCTTTCCTGTATGGTTAAAGAGAAGATTTATATGTCACCTCTAGCAAGTCTCAAACTCGATATGACTCATCGCTCTTTACCTCTAAAAGCAAGACAGGTATTGTGCTTCTTCTTGTCTATGTAGATGATATAGTTATTGTCAGAACCGAATCCAGATTAATATCTCACCTTCAAGACCAACTTAAGGAGTCTTTTCATATGAAGGATTTGGGATATTTATAGTATTTCTTAGGTCTTGAGGTGCTTTCAACTCCAACAAGGACTTACCTATATCAACATAAGTATACAGAGGAGTTGATTACGTTGGCTATAGTCAATCTGTTGATACTTCTTTGGAGATGAAAGTGAAATATCGCAAAGAGAAGCATGATCTCTTTTCAGATCCCTCCTTGTATCATCAGTTCGTGAGTAGTTTGAATTACCTTACTATTACACGACCCGATATCTCTTTTGCTGTCTAGCTCTTTTCCAAAGTTAATAAGCTACAGTGATGCTGATTGGGCTAGATGTGTGGATACCCGTCACTCAATTATAAGTTGGTGTATGTTTCTTGGAAGTACACTTATTTCATGGAAAAGTAAGAAGCATGACCGTGTCTCTAAATCTTCCACTGAATTTGAGTATCATGCTATGTCTTTTGCTTGCTTTGAGTTTGTTTGGCTTCGAGGTCTACTAGCGGAGCTTGGTTGCCCTCAACTTGAGCCTACACCACTTGATGCTGACAACATTAGTGTCATTCAAATTACTGCTATCCTATGTTCTATGAAAGGATCAAAACACATCAAAGTGAATTGTCAGTCTATACGAGAGCTTACGATGGTAAAATATATGTTGAATTTACAATTTTTTAATATGTGCTGATTTTGGTAGTTACTTTGCTGCTACTCACCAGTAGCAGAAACAGCTCTGCAACCCCTTCCTCTTCCTTTCTTCTCCCTCAAATTCACACCCACCCTTTACAATCATAACTACACCCTTTTCAAAATATTTGTAAGGTTTGAACTTCAAAATTTGGGTTGCGTTGGGGGTTGTCTTTGTTCAATTCAAAAGTCAAATAAGAAATTTTCCAGCAATAATCTCATAGTTATTATTGTACAATGATAATAAACAAGTAGAGAGCAAGTAGTCCAGTTTGGTTTCCATTATATATCATAATCCTATTTTATGGCTAAAGATAAAAACATACTTAGATAAGGATATAAAGCCATATCAAAACAATGATAAACAACTAGTGCTGTAACTATAAAATATTAAAAAAGGTTGTTTCATTGCCCTCAATGTCAAGAGGGATTTTCTTTTTTAACATCCTCTCTGAATCAAAAAGAGAGATTTTGAGTAAACTGTTAAAAGAAGTGTGGTATTTTACATCCTCTCCATTATTTATTTATTTTTTTTTTATTATTATTATTATTATTATTATTATTATTTTATTTTATTTCTTTTTTGCATATAGATATCGGATATGGATTCGATTTCAAAAGAACAAAGTAATCGTGAGATCGGTGATTAAATTCCAATGAAGAGTGAAACTGCGAATATGCAACAAAGTGTAAAGTGTAAGAAGGGACATAAAAGATCTGATGTTTGAGCTCATTTTGATATAAAGAATGATGAAACTGTGGAATGTATTTATTGTGGACAAGTATATAAGCATCAATCTAAAAGTGGGACTAGTACATTGCGAAAATCATATCGAGGATTTATGCAAGAAGTATCCATATAGGTTTCAAGACAAAAAGCAAAAGACATTGAATTTCTATGATTACTCTAAAAATGATGAGGTTTTAGAAAGTGTTGGTAGTGGTGGACAACTTGTCAAGTTTACTCAGAAAGGGGTGAGAGAACAGATTACTAAGTACTTTATATTATCTAAGTTACCTTTTTAACATGTAGAAGATGAAGGTTTTCTATGTTATACAAGATATTTTTTTCCAACTTTTTATTTTCCTTCAAGAATGATAGTTGCTAGGGATATATATCGTTTGTTTCTCGATGAGAAGAATAAATTGAGGAAAGAACTGAGTAAACATCGTGTTTGCTTGACTACTGGTTGTTGGACATCTATACAAAATATAAGTTACTTGTGTTTGACTGCTCATTGGGTTGACGATGATTGGAGACTAAAAAAACGAATCATAAGTTTCATCCAAATCCCCAACCATAAGGGTGATATGGTAGGAAAAAGGAATTGATATCTTGCCTTCAAGACTGGGGAATTAATAAGATTTTCTGTGTGACAGTTGATAATGCCTCATCTAATGACGTAGAAATAATGAAACTGAAGAGCGTTTTTCTAGAGAAGAAGAAGAATGGTCTAGTTCTTGGAGGAAAAATGATTCATATGAGGTGTTGCGCTCACATTCTCAATCTTAAAGTTTGTGATGGTTTAAAAAAAATTCGCAATGCTATATCATCTATTCGCAATGCTGTACGGTATGCCAAATCTTCCCCGGCACAACTAAAAAGATTTCGAGAGAGCTGCAAGGATGCAAATATTGCATCTCGAGGTTTATTGTGTTTGGATGTATCAACTAGATGGAATTCCACCTACATGATGTTGCAGGTTGCAGTAAAGTTTAAAAAGACATTTGATGTTTTGGAAAGTGATGCAAACTATACAAACTACTTTGATGAAGAAAGATCTAAAAGGAAAAATATAGATGAACCACCAACACATGTCGATTGGGACAAAGCAGAAGCATTTGTTGGATTCTTGAAGACTTTTTATGATATGACATTGAAAATTAGTGGCTCTTTATATGTAGCATCAAACACTTTCTTTCAAGAAATATGTGAAATTCATGGGGAGTTGAAAGAATTAGCTAAAAAGCCAAACAGTATGATAGGATCCATGGCAGTTTGCATGACAAGAAAATAAGATAAGTATTGGGGCAATCTTGAAAAGTTTAATCAATTGTTGTTCATAGCAACAGTTCTTGATCCCAGATGAAAGTTGGAATTGCTTAAAGTTGGGCTTGAACTCATTTATGATGTACAAATTGCGAACAAGTTAAAGAAAGTTGAAAACACGCTTCATAGGTTATATGAATGCTATAAGGAAATGATGACTCCACCATTAGCCCCACCTAGATGCTACTCAACCTAGAAGTCAAAGTCCATTACAAAAATACTTCAAGAATTTCCATACCTATTCCCTCAATTTTTAAAGCTAGATTCATGCAGGAAACTCAAGCTGAGAAGAATGATTTGATAGATGATTTAAATGATCGTTGTGAAGATTTGACCAATGATGATTTCGACAAATTAACTTGAAGGAAAATGAATGAAAAAAAGTACAAGATTGTCACCCAAATTGCCAAAGATGTGTTAGCCATTCAAATATCTACAGTTGCTTCTAAGTCTGCATTCTCTACTAGTGGTCGGATTCTCGATTCCTTTAGGAGTTCGTTGAGTGCAAAGATGGTTGAGGCAGTGATCTGCACTAAGAATTAGTTACACAATAACAAGGAACCTATAGTGATTCGTCAATATTTGGATGAAGTAGAAGTATTAGATGATTCATAAAAAAGCTATAGAAGGTTTTATTGTATTTTATCTTTCTATTCACTTTATTTTATAGCTTTTTTTACACCATTTAGTTGTAATAAATGAATATATTTATTATACTCTTATCAATATGCAAAGAACGAATCATATGTTACCACTGGAGATATTGTGCCAATTAATATTTGATTAAGAGGTTAGAACAAATTGTTTCACTGCATTAAATTATTAGAAGTGAAGAACTTGTGTTCATCATATTCGAAATAATAGTAATATTTATATTTTAGCGTCATATTTAAATTTAATATTTATGATTTAACTTGTTTGATTTATATATTTTTTTAATTAAACCGTGGTTAACCAAATCGAAAAAGGTGGTTTAGATTGGTTTGGTTTAGAAATTGAAGAGGTTTGATTTGGTTTGAAATTTTTTCAAACCGCTTTAAATGGTTTGGTTTGAAAATTTGTCACAAACCATCCAAACTGAACCGTGTTCACCCCTACAATAGATGTTCGGACCACTAATGTATTTACTAAGGCAATAACTCAACGACGACATCGGTTTACTCTCAGCAAATTGATGCTTCTAGACCATCCAACATCAATTTGAGGGGAATGTCAATAATATCAACAAAGATTATGGACAACTTAAATTAACATAATTATGCATTATATTTACCACAGATAGATTACTATATGTGTACCATTGATAGATTACTGTAGGTAAGTATTCTTTATCTATATAATGGAAGACATCCCAAATGCGAAGGACATTCAGCCAATTCTTCCCAGGGGAGAGAGAGTAAATGTTAAAATATATGC
Organism: Olea europaea var. sylvestris; assembly: GCF_002742605.1. NCBI lineage: Eukaryota > Viridiplantae > Streptophyta > Magnoliopsida > Lamiales > Oleaceae > Olea > Olea europaea. Next base: position 208,459 of record NW_019266999.1, read on the forward strand.
AATTCTATTTCATTTGATTCAGCGATACAAATACAAATTTACTCTGTTCTTGGCTTCATAATTTGGGCAGGTACCTAACAGCCTTCTAAAAGGAGAATAATGGAACAGAGCATGGTTCTAGAATATTGGATTTTTTTTCCTCCCCAGGGTACCAAACTTACATGAATGAAAGCACCAGAGAAAATTAAGTAGTAGCCAGTTTTGGTTACTTGCTTAGGAATGAGGTTGGTTGCTACAAAGGAGGATGTGACAGGAAAATTGGCATTGCGAGTACAGTGGTAGAGTTTTGAAATACACAACGAGACCTTCAAGTGACAGTTGAAATAAGATGAGCAAATACATTCTTGAAAATGATTCCAGTGTCACTACCAAGTTGATGGAAAAAGGTCTAAACTCCATGCCCATGCTACAAACCATTGCAGAGAATTGTAGAAACTGTCTAATGGTGATGAACCGTTATCCGACATGTACTTCGGCAAAGATATAACTGTGCCAACTTAATAGCCAATAAAGCAAACAGGACCTGAAAATAGTGTTATTGGAGGATCCTCTTGCTGGACAGAATTATTACTACTTGAAGATGTGAGTGACATGGCCTTTGACAAGCCTATGTCTCTTTCTACCTTGCTCAGACAATGGAAACAAAAAGCCAAAATACCCCTAAGCCACCACACCCAGTTGTACGCACGAAACGTAAGATGTTACTCACTTGTAAAATCCCCTCCTTAACAGTCAAATAGCTTACCCGGCCAACAAATTGGATTACCAGTTGGTTTGACAAGACAAAGCCACGTTTTATGCTCCGGTGCTTAGTTTCTCATTTTACTTGTAAACAGATCTTCCTACCTAGCATGCTAAAACTTAAAAGGTTCTGTCATCCTCTTCATGAGCTACTGTTATCAGTTATATAGATGGTATAGTGACCAAGAAAGGTAATACGATGGCATCATCACGTAATGTGATGGTTCTCTGTCCCTACCATATTTCATTTTCCTATTAATGAGAATCATCATAGCACACACATAATACGAATAGCTGAAAACGAACTCAACCTGAGTTTCGGTCCTCATATCTCCATACAAGGAAGAGCTCAGATTTCTCAAAGCCGTAATACAGGGCTCCACAACAGCAGAATCTTCAGTGTATATACCATTTAACTGAAAGTGCAGAAAATAATGAGATACTAGTCAGTCAGAAAGAATTTACATCAATCAGAAAGGATGTTAACAAGTTGCTGACCTGCAAAGCCTTTGATATAGGATCTTCAAAATCATGTCCACCATATGCTGAAGTGTGCCTAGTACAGCTCTAAAACATGGATAAGGACATTTATGTCTTATTTTTTATGAACTTTGCATAATGTATACAAAAAATGATTTTGCAAAAGATATAGACAAGAAATAAGAAAAAATTTAGGGAATTTACCTCAAGCAAAAGGCACAAGATGTCAACTTCAATTTTTGACAATTTCTCACATGCTCTGTTGTTTTCAAGATGATATTGATGACGTCTTTCTAAAAGATCATTTAATAATGATCTCACTCCCACAACACACATAATTTTACTTCCCAAACCTTTGAGTAAAGAAAGGATTCTCAGCTGCCATGAAAATGAAAATACATATAAACCTCTGAGAATCTTCAGCAGCCATGAAAATCAGAATATAAATTAAACTGTGTCCCTTAGCCCACTTGAGTCAGAAATTGGTACAAACGGGACCAAAGCAACTATCAAACCAAAGATTACTTTATAAAGACTAACCTTTGCATATGCAGAAAGCCCTAGACTGTAGCCAAGCATGAAAACCAGGATCTCATCTTTGGTGGATTGATCAAATCTGAAAAGTCATGTCAAGAAAGTCATTAAATGGATTGACACAAAAATGTGATTACTTTCATAATTCCATAAAAACTATTTGGAATTTGAGTAACAGAAGATCACTATAGAAGTACATAATACTAAGCAACCAAATAAGATAGTTAAGACGTGGGAGTCAATTTTCTAACCAAGCACTTGACAAATAGCATGAGTTTGTCAAAGCACAATGATTATGCGGTAACAGAGCATTAATGTCAGCATAACAATGAAGATAACGTAGGAAAAAGAAGGCCTTATGGAGCCATCGTCGGACAAGCGTAGCGTGTCGGGCACATATAAAAAGAAAGAAGGGTCATGACTCCCTCGTTCTATAAGTGGTCAACGTTCATTAACTAGAAGTATATGAATCGAGTGAAATTAAGAAAGAAACAGATCCCATAATCAGCAATAGATATTCACAAATCATTTAGTCAAAATGCATTAGCAATAAACAAACCTCATCAATCAAGGAACTGACATCAAATACGAAGAAAGCTTTCACTGTTTACCCAGGTAATAAGAGAATTAAAAAAAACAAATGGATAACCTATTTCCAATAGCCTGTTGCACCAACAAGCTATGAGCTGAGGAACTGAGCAGAGATGTGAAGAAAGAGCTAAGAAGATTTCTGTCAGATAATATCAGCTTCTTCTGCCGAACCACTAAGTCTAACAGACCCCCAAGAAAATGCAACCAGACTCCATCATTTCCTGCAATTTTTCTCAGTTAAAAAGGCCAGTAAAAATATGGAAGCAGTTGTTTACAAATTTAAAAGGGCAATACCACTATTGGATCCTGAGTCACTAGTATGGGACCACACTTTAGATAGCTCTTCAATGCAGCTCATGGCAGCAACTCGTACATTCTAGATAAAAAAGATCATATAGTATTAGTTAATGACATGCTTATAAAGTATATTTAACAATCAAAAGGATTACAGAAACATCAGTATTCTTGAGAAGAGAAGAGATATAAATGTCAGTAGTTTTGGCTAATGAAACAACCAACAGAATCAACCAAAAATTGAGAAGAAAAAAAGAAAACGAAGTTCGAGAACCTGGTTATCACTTGAAAGTGGAACAAGAATCGCAGGAAATTCGGCAAGGAGCTGAAGAGATGAGCCATCATCTGTCTGAGAACAAAGATTTGAGAAATAACAGAGACTCTCAGCTTGAACAGCAGGTGGAGCGCCTGAAAATTTAAAGAATCAAACAGGAAAAGACGATGAGATAACAGAATCTTACTGAAAGACACAATTTTTTATCATCTTTCCAAAAGGCGTGAATGCAAATAAATAAATCTCTGATAAGCTTTACAACCAGGCATCTTTATTGAGAAATCAAATAAAAGGTCCTTTCATTATAAGTTATAAAAATAATCAGATGAAATATTAATTAAAAAGAATAGAATAAATCTATAATTTAACACAACACAACAAAATACACCTCTAGATATCCATCCATACATCCATACATTGTAAAATGTTCTTAGCAGTCAGCCATTGAGGCCTTAGTCTAATTGTGGAGCAGCAAGGTTAACAGACAAGTCCTTGCATCACTGTGCAGCTCATGTAATTATACATGTTACCATCTATGCCCAGTACACCACTGTACATGTTTATTTCTCATAGTCCAATATCATATGGAAAAAGATCTCATGGCATTCCAGATTAAACTTGGCACTTAAAAGCATTTATTGTCTTCAAATTAAGATATCAATTAATTCAAAATATTAATAAAATTAAAGTTAGTGTTTCTATGTCAATACAAATTGATATCAAATGCCCAACATAGAATCACAAAATGATCAAGTACAATGCAATACACATTACCTAGATCGAGGACAATTGACAATAGAACTACAAAAACAAATAATACAAAAATGGCACAAGGAAAATTAATGATGCTGGCATAACCAAACCTTCTTCAGTAAAAAGTTTCAACATCATTTGCAATGGTGAGATCTTGCATTTTATAACAAGGTATTCCAAATGCTTCTTGAAAATGTCCTTGGAGTTGGAAGCAAAGAAAAAAAATAAATCCTGAAGCATGCATACCCACTTCCCCTTCCTATCCTGTAACAAATGGTGGATCACAGTTGTAGCATTCATAGCGGAACAAAACCTATCAAAATATATATATATAAATCAGGAGTCACCAACCAAAGATGCATCCTCAGGTGCTGTTGCAATTAATGCTTCTAGTAGCCTCCAAAACAAGCAAGCGAGAATCTCCACATTCAGGTCTTTGATGTTGGTGTCAGACACATGTTCTAAGATTCTTATGCAATCTTCATCCAGAATTCTTCTGTTTGACTGCTATCATACTATTCAATTTCAGGCACACGCACACAGATGTAGTTGAGTGTTTCATCAGTAAATAGTAAACCCACTGTACCTGCTCTGATGATATCCCAACAGACTCTAGCATTCCCCACTCCTTTCTGAGAATTGGAAAGCAAGAATCAAATAGCACAGAAAACTGTCCAAAATCTACAAGGAAAATGAAAAAACGCATTATGACATCGAAGTGCCACAACATGTGTGAAAAGATAACATTTTAAATACACACAGTACCCTGAAAGCATTAATGCTACTATCATCGTATACCAAATATCAATCTAGAAATAAACCCATAAATTTCAAAAGAAGACGTCTAAAGAAACGAGAAACAACTCCTCAAAGATACAAAAACTATTATCCAAAGTAGAAGAGTAAGGCCTGGGAGCCATAATTAAACTTGTTGATACAAGAGGCACATTGTGAGAGAGCATGAAAACCTTTTGGTTCCATTTCCAAATCCAGATAAAAGTTGAGGTAAAAAAGTAAAGACGTTTTCCAATGAAATAAGAGTACTATTATAAAGAAAAAATAAAATATGAACAAGTCCAAGAATATTGGGCTGCCAACCAGCAGTGGCAGCATGATGTTAATTCTCAACAATAACTAGGCTACTCAACAAAAAAGTGTGTAAATGGAATCCGTGGAAAATAAGCAAAAACACATCTAGTGTTTTTTAAAAGCAAATTGGGAGTATTTCTTTCGCCAAGTAGACCACTATCAAGAAACATTGCTTGATATCCCATTCCCGTCCACAATTAATATTGCTTTGACATACTACCAATATGATAGCTGTGTCTCTACAGCAACCAATCAAAACTACAGTTATAGCAATAGATAGCAGGAAGCAGCTTATCTACAGCTTCCAGAAATAGGATAAAGTGGGTAGAAGTCCTAACCAAACTTTCTTCCTTTTTGGTAAAGATTGAAAAAATAAAAAAAGAATAAATAGCAATTGACATTAACAGAGAACATGGTCACACAATAATTGTTCTAGATCTGCTTTCCAAGTTAGGTCACAAGTGGAGGTGGGTAGGAGGGCACACATATATAGTGAAAAAGAGGGGAACTAGAAAATTTACCAATTTCTGACGCCATTAATGACTGCAACAAAATCGAGAAGAACAATTTCTTTGACTGCATGTGGGCATTGCAACATTTAGTAAGCCACGGCATGTACTCCTCAGGGTTCAGTAAGAATGTCTCTGCTAACTTACTGATATTCTCCATATTAACAGAAGATATCCGTTCAGGATCCAATTTCTGCATTAGTTTAAGATAGGAATTCAAGTAACAGAAGATATACCAGAACTGCTAAAATAAGATGAGCAATGATTATTTTTCAAATAATTGCGTTTCAGCAAACAGTATTCAGATAGTACTTCCATATGGACATTATCATTCTTTTCGATGAAAATATGAAATACCGGTATGTTTCAGAAGTATATTTCTGTGCACAAACATACGAACACATTCAAACCTATTAAGTATATATACACATACCTTAAAAAACCAATTTAAATGAAGCCTAATGCTTGCAATTGTCACAAACAATCCAAAATAAAAGTAAACATGCATACATATGCAGTTGTGGCAACCAATCCAAAATATACATAAAGATGCGTACATGGTTATTCCTGTGTAGACCCCGAGAACAACATATTTGAAAAAAATTTAAAAACAAATGCAAGAGACAACTAGTCAAATAATTCTATCTCAACTCAGCATAGTCTTATACATGTTCATTTGGGGTAGACGGATCCTCTTCTTTCACTCCATTCCGTTTGAGTCATCTCCAAAGTTGAACAATAAATGCTCCAACCCTTTTCAGTCATACTATTTCATGTCAAGCATTTTCCTCTAGGACTACAACTAACATATGTTCCATCAGTTTCCTTGACAAGTGCATCCAATGGCATTCACCATATATGCTCAAATGATTCTCCACCAATTTGTCTTCCATGTGAGCTGCCTTAAAAATATGCTCAGTGTAATACCACCATGTTAAGTGGGAAAGCACAACTTTTCAAACTTTAAGGGAGGCATAAACTGACCTCCTTAAAGCGAGACAATACAACATATGAGAGAATGTTAAGTGGGAAAGCACAACTTTTCAAACTTTGAGGGAACATGCATTACGAATTTATGGCCCCCCAAAAAAAAAAAAATAATAAAAAAAAATTTATGAGGCATAAAATGTATGAAATTAAATTTTCGTATTATTTTGAATATCTATTAAATTACTGATATAAAAGTATTTAAATAAGTTTAGAATTTTATCATACTTAATATTTGGATATATATTAAATTATTATCGAATTATTTAATATAAAGGTGCTTATATAAATTTAGGATTTTAATATATTTATACTTGAATCTTATCATCATGTAATTAGAATTTTATTTGATAAGGATGTTTGTTAAGAGTCCAATTTAAATTCTAGTAAAATTCTAAGTAGACCATTATCATTATCATACCTATAAATACCCATATTGTGCACTTTAATTCACACAATTTAGAGAGACGGAAAGAAAGAAAAAAAGTGTGAAAAGAAAGAGAGAGAAAGGAAGAAAGAGAGAGAGAGAGAAGAGAGGAGAGAGAAAAAGATAGAAAGGAAAGGAAAAAGAAAACAGCAAAGAGAAAGAAAGGAAAGGAAAAGAAAATAAAATTTTCTCGACACGTTCGAGATCCGTTCGCAAGAATTTTCTATCCTAAATAGCTCAAGTACACAAGAAATTTAACAAATAGGTATGGATTTCTCTAAATGCCCAATGATGGTGTGTTTTCAAATTTTAATATTTTAAGTTAAAAGTTTTTTATGCGCTATTATATGTTCCAAAGTAAAAAAAGATGATGTGAGAAATATCATAGGGTATTATTATGTAAATCTACACGGAAACTAGCCACAGGGCTAAATACCCTAAGTGGAGATTGAGAATGAGTTTGACCTAAGTGAAAATGAGACGGTCAAGTTTCCATCCCATTAAGAAAGTTATATTATGTGCATATTTTACTTGCTTTTTATATTAAACTGTGAAAATACTGACATGAAATCTATACTGAGTATATTCATATGCTCATTCCATATTCTTAATTATTTTTATAGATGCTTGATTGGATCGAAGTTGGAGGTTAAAACTGTTGATAGAGTCCGTGTTGCTGGATTAAGAATTTAAAATTTTCTTTTAATATTTAGTTAGAAAACATTTTTTTATTCAAATTAGAATTTTATTTTATTTTATTTTTATTCAAAAATCAAATGTAGAATTTTTAAAAATAAGTGCTAAATTTATAGTTCATTAGTGGTTTGAATTTATATAACTTTTTATAAGACAATAAAATAGTTTAGTTTATTCCGCAATGTTTCTCAAATATTTTTATATATTATAATACGTCAATCAACATTTATAGTGATTAAAGTGATTATTTAAGTAACCTCCGAAGTATAGGTTTCGAGGCATTACACTCAATTCTTTCTCCATCTCTTCTTATTTTGTTCACCTAAACGTTGTTGTTACGCCTCGAGACGTCAATGCAGCATGGAGGTACTATACACAGACAACTGACAATCAACAAGATCAAAAATAAAGAAATGAACAAGCCGTTCTTTAGCCGAATTACTATCTTCGTCCAAAGCCCCTTGTGGCGAAGCACTCCCTATTTAGTCCGAGCCACAGCACATCCAAAGCTCTCTCTCTTAAAGCCGAAGCACCTACCGCCTTTAAAGCGAATCTAAAGAATATCTTTAAGAATGATTTAATGTTTGTATTAATGAATGTAAGAAATGTTAGCAGAAGGTGTAGGGCAGCCGACCCCTTGTCAATGTAATTAATGTATTGCACTCCGGTTGTTGGGATGAGGCCATGTGGTTTTGGTCCAACAATGACCATGTCGGCCCAGCTCTATAAATAGCAACTTTTGTAACATATAATGGGATGGAAAAAAATGTATGCAAGATCGCACATTTGAATTCCCATAACAAAAACCTCTTTCTTGTTAATTCCACATTGAAACGAGTTCAAATCACCTTCAACTTTGGGGGGAGTTTGTGATAGTTCATTTTTTTTTTTTTTTTTTGATAGGTAATCAAATAATTTTATTACTTAAAAGAGAATACACGGGGGGTGCACAATCACTTTAAGCTATTAAGGAAAAACATGAAATTAGGCAACCCATCTCCAGGATTTCTAGCCACAGCATTAAACCAAGAGTACAAAGTAAAGTAAAATGTTTCTCTTATCTGCTCTCTTGTCTTTGTTTGGTCTTCGAAGCAACGGTTGTTCCTTTCTCTCCACACGCACCAAACAATGCAACCCGGGATAAGGTGCCATACTAGTTTGCTATCTTTATCCCGAAGTTTTCTACGCCATGCCCGTATCACGTCCTCTATACGACGAGGCATCACCCAATCCATAGATTGTGAACTGATTATACTGTTCCAGATCCAACGTACACCATCACAATGAATGAACAAATGATCAATCGTCTCCCCATCCTTCTTGCACATATAACACCACTCAATTGCATAAAAGCCTTTACGACGAAGATTATCTACCGTTGAGACCTGTCCTCTCACAACTGTTCACAATAGGAATGCCACCCGAGGAGGCAATTTACACTGCCAAACCAACTTCCATGGGAATGAATTATTCACACATCCCATGAGGGAACCAAAGTACGAGCAAACCGAAAAAATGCCATCCTGTGCTATCCTCCACCTGATGCAATCCCTCTCTCCAATTCGAATTTGGGCCTCATGTAAAATGGTTATAAATAGCGAATAATCTTCCAATTCCCAATCCTGAAGATCCCTCCCAAAAGTTATATTCCAACTATAACTCCCATTATGAATGTCTAAGGAATCACTCACCATGGCAGTGAACACTAAGGCAATACGATACAAAGAAGGGAATCTCTCCTTCAGCGGTTGATCTCCGCACCAACAATCATCCCAAAATTTAATCTCATTACCATTTCCAACCACAAACTTCAGTTTGTCCACAAATGCACTCCATCCCCGTCGGATATACCTCCACAAGCTCACCCCATAAAAACCACAATCCTCAAATGTACACCATCCCCCCTCGGTCACACCATACTTCGCCCCAATTATTTCTCTCCAGAAACTGTCCCTCTCCACTCCAAATCGCCACAACCACTTGCCTAATAAGGCTTTATTGAACAACACAAAGCTCCTCACCCCAAGACCTCCCATCCTCATCGGCAAACAAACAACTCCCCAATTGACCAAATGGAGTCTCCTCCCCTCTCCCAACCCTGCCCACAGAAATTCTCTTTGAAGCCTCTCTAGTCTCTTTGCCACTGCTATCGGAATGGGGAACAATGACAAAAAGTAAGTAGGGAGATTGTAGAGAGTGGATTTAATGAGAGTAAGTCTACCACCCTTAGAAAGATACATACGCTTCCACCCTGCTAACCTTCTCTCCATCCTGTCCACAAGACCATTCCAGATATGGGTACTTTTAAATCGTGCCCCTAATGGGAGTCCTAGATATGACATCGACAACTGCGCAACCTTACAACCCAATATATCAGCCAGCTCCTCGACATTATTAACCTCCCCAACTGGAATAGCCTCAGACTTTCCCAAATTAATTTTCAAACCAGACACCGCTTCAAAACATAAGAGCAGACGGCGCAAGTTCCTGAATTGTTCTACATCTGCATCACATAAGATCAGCGTGTCATCTGCAAATAACAGATGAGACACCTACAATTGATCAACCATAAAACCCCTTATCAAACCCGCTCTCACTGCTCTTTCAATCATCCTACTGAGAGCCTCCATCACAATGACAAATAACAATGGGGGTAATGGATCCCCTTGTCTCAAGCCTCTACTGCTCCGGAAATAACCCTCTGGTGTTCCGTTGACCAAAACTGAGAATGAAACAGTAGAAATACAGAATTGAATCCATTTACACCATTTATCCCCAAAGCCACAGCGCCTGAGCATATATAACAAGAAACCCCAATTCACATGGTCGTAAGCCTTCTGAATATCTAGCTTACAAAGCATCCCTGGGGCCCTTAGGCGCATTCTTGAATCTATGCATTCATTCGCTATAAGCACAGAGTCCAAAATCTGACGCCCTTTTACAAATGCATTCTGAAACTTGGACACTACTTTTCCCAGTACCTCCTTTAATCTGTTTGCCAAAACTTTCGAAATAATCTTATACACCCCGCTGACAAGGCTAATGGGGCGAAAGTCCTTAATATCAGTCGCTCTCGGTTTCTTAGGGATGAGCACAATAAATGTGGCATTAGAACTTCTCTGGAATCTGCCACGTTCAAAAAAATAAGATAAAGTATTCACAATGTCCAGTCGAACCACATCCCAACACGCTTTGTAGAATGAGAACGAGAAACCGTCCGGTCCCGGGGCCTTATCATCGTTCATGCTGAAAACGACCTCCTTAATTTCATCCTCCCCAAATGGTCTCTCCATCCATCGGGCATCATCCTCATTGATTGTAGAAAAATGCAATCCCCCCAATTCTGGCCTCCATTCAAATTGCTCCCGATAGAGGTTCTGATAAAAATTAACCAGTTGGCTTCCAATTTCCTGTGGTTCCTCATAAGTAACCCCATCCACCTCCAAAACTGTGATGGAGTTGTTCCTCCTACTAGAATTGGCGACCCTGTGGAAGAATTTAGTGCATTTATCCCCCTCTTTCAACCAAGTAACTCTAGATTTCTGTCGCCAATTAATCTCCTCCATCTCTACCAACCTCTCCATCTCTTCCTTTAATCCTCTATGTCTCTCCTTCTCCTCCCCAGTCAACCCCTCACTCTCCTCCCGCCTATCCAATTCCTCTATTTCTGACAGACACTGATTTTTACTGCAGTTAACATTGCCTACAACTTCCTCATTCCATTTCTTTAAGTCCCCTTTCAACGCCTTTAGCTTCTGATCCAATACAAAACAGGGAGACCCACTGACTTCATAGGAAGTCCACCACGTCTGTACACGCTCCCTAAAACCTTTTACTTTCAACCACATCTTCTCAAACCTGAAAGGTCTTCTTCCACCACCCCTTCTATTCCCCGATAACATAATAGGAAAATGATCCGAGTATACCCTCCCCAATCTTCTCTGAGTGACATCTGAATATTTAGACTCCCACTCCCCACAAATCAAGAACCTATCAATACGAGACAGAACGGGTTGATCCCGATTGGATGACCAGGTCAAATCTCCCCCAATCATAGGTAAATCCACCAACAAATTCTCCCTAATGAAATCTGAGAACTCCTCCATCGCCCTAGTTAGTCTCCCACCACTCGACCTCTCCGACGGAAATCGAATCACGTTGAAATCACCCCCAATACATGTAGGGAGATTCCACCAAGCCCTCATTCCAGCCAGTTCATCCCACAAACCCACTCTACTGTCATCAGAATTAGGCCCATAAACTCCTATTAACATCCACCGAAATCCATCCTCACAATTTTTGAAAGAAATCGATATAGAGAACACCCCTATACTCACCTCCTTAATCTCAAGCACCCTAGTGTCCCACATCACCAACACGCCTCCTGAAATCCCTGATGACCCCAAAAACTGATATTAGTTCATTTTAAATTGTTATCAATCATACCGTCGGTACTCGAGCATGTTCGTCTCGTGTTATAGAGCATCTTCCACATCTGATTGACCTTACGATCGACTATTCCGATCGTTACGTGTCGGAATTTGCTCGCGTAGACACGAGTAAGCCTGACACCTATTGGCCAAGCTATCATCGCAAAAAAATGGAGTCAACAATTGTCATCTCACCTACACTCAATTAATTAGATGTCATTTCGAATATCACAAAAATTACATACAGAGCCCCTCTTCCACTTATTCGAATACAAGCATCATATTATCTACAAATCCATCAACTCGCTTACCTTTAGTTCATCCATGATTAAAACAAATATTGGTAATTCAAATCTCAAAAGACTCTTGGGTAATCCTCTCTCTCTCTCTCTCTCTCTCTCTCTCTCTCTCTCTCTCTCTCTCTCTCTCTCAAAGCATCACTGTGTAACTCAGTCTCACTGATTTAATGCCATGATAGTTAGGCAATCATGATATCACCCATATATAAGAAATGGGAACAAATATACTTGACATCCACTCATTCAGCATTTTCATTAAATTTTTTTATTTTTTTTTGTTAATCAAGAAACTATAACTTCTCCAAAATGCTTCCAAATATCAACAAATATACCATCCAGTTACCAGTCTTACCAACTTCCATCCTTTTTAGAGCTACCTTGATCTTCGCAATCATAACTCCGTAGAAAAGTTTATACAATGGATGGCAATGCAAGACTCCAATGAGAATTCCAATGAAAATCTGGACCTGGAGGCTTTGAAACAGACGGATTAACATGTTTTGATCTCTCTTAGTGATGATAAGGATGACAATCCTATTTTTTTTCTAACGAGGGACCGACTCCAAAAAGAGGTTCTTTTCTGCACATTTTTCCACCATTATATACTCAACAGAGATCGCAGATTTTGGACCAAAAGCTCTATATATATGTTTACCCTGCTTTCTACATAACTTATTTTTAACAGGACATAATTACACTTAAGAGAACTAAGGTCCCTCTCACTATATCTTATCTCTACATTGCTCCTTTCCATACACAATAGCATCTTCTGCAATTTTATAGATGTGAATGTCAGATACACCTAACAGCAATTCACTGTGTTGACAAATTACATAAAAACTCCTTAATGACACTACAAGCCTACAATGTGATTAATGATTAAGTTGCTTATAAACACCTATGTTCACTGAGATGCAAGTGGTTGACAATTCATCACAATAATCTTTATTTTAACACAATGTTAAGGAAGGTTGTACAATAAACTGAAGAAAAAGAAACAAGAAGCATATGTACAGTGCATATCTCCAACTTCTTAGTCAATTTAAATGGCAGAAATAAATATGGGTCTCAGATCAGAATTTGCGAACTTTGTAAATAGAATAGGCCATAAAATAAAAAGAAATGAAATAAAAATAATTTTGAATGGCTAGAAGAAAGACTGTCCAAGGATGATGGAAGATTTTAGGTCTGACACATGAGAAAATCAACTAAAGGGATATTGGGCACATCATTATTAGAATCTGAAATCAAAAGTGGAACCCATCCTTCAAAAGTTCCAATGCTAGGTATCCAAATGCAATGGATTTACAAAAGCTTACATATGGAAAATCAACTTACCTTGTGTCGACCAGAAAGATTGTTAAGATTCCTGTAAAGAGACCATTTTAACTCCTTAGCTAATTCCAATGCCTTCAGATTCAATCTCCAGGTCTGATTAGGCAGCAAGAACATTTAAAACAGCAAGTCAAGCAAATATCATGAATAAAAACATCCTCAACTTCCCATTAAAGAGGAAACAACGTAGAGTAGTCCAAAATAAAGGAACCTTGGGATGAATTAGGATTAATGGGAAAATTGACATCGCTAAGTTTGAGGCATGTTCTTCGAGATCTTTGAAACTCATAATCAGTTGTTGTAGGCACAACACAGCAGCATTGTAAGGTAGAGAGGAGTTATTTAATGAACCTGCAAGGAGCAGCAAATGATAATAAATTGAACATATGCGCGATGATGATAGGATTAGAAGAAAGAAGTCCTCAAACCAACCTGTCCTCCCTTTCTAGGTAAGCAGTTTTCTTCATTCATTGATTAATTCAAGTTAGCTTTGCATTTAAATGGTAAAAGACTTGTAAATTCAAAATGATGGCATCCAGAATTCATGTACTGGTGATTTTGAACCTGTCCATTGCAACCGTTTCGCTAACAGTAACAATTCTTGTACTTTTCTTGTGGTTGGAATATCTCATGACTAATATTCAGGTGTTTTCAGAGAGGCAAGATACATGTTGGGAACTCTTCTTGACAAATTGGATATCTTTCCATTTTAGTAGTTCCACATTTAAATATTACTTGATCCTTTTGCATGCAGCAGGTATTTAAAGTACCAAGCAAAAATTCGCATAAGCCCAGTGTATGTGCTGGCTCCTTGAAAATGTAAGGATTTTGCAACTTTTATGACTTCTATTTATACTCATATGAAGTAATGTAGGATATACAGATATAGCAGACCTCCTTTGCAGTTAATGTCGTTCTATCTTAGAGGGTAGCACCATATCCAACAAGCAGAATAAGCAAGATTCAGGAAGATTAAAACTGGTAATTATCCTGATAAATTAGGATATGTGATTGCTGAACTTCATTGTATTCTTAATTGCACAAGTTAATTGTGTTTATAACTCAGATAGATTGACATCGTCTTATGTTAATTGTCACGGTTTAAAAAGCAATAACTTGCATTATTTCCCGTTAAAAGTTAAAACTCCTAGGCGTTTGAATTCTAACAGAAGCTCTATAAATTAAGTTTCGAGCAAAGAATAGACCCCAGATTCAGAATGCTAGAGTTTAACAGCATACTTACTTGACAATAAGATCTCACTGCACCTCTGAATCACATGTTGGAGTGCTTCAATCAGACGCGCAGAATTTATTATTTCAGACAACTTCTTTAAATTCAGAACAGCAAGGACAACACTTAGGTCATCTTCATAAAGCTGCTGCAGTATTGCATCTTGAATGGCAACAAATTTCTGGGTAGAGAAGAACCACTTTAGGAATCAAGTATAAGAAAAGAACTTACAATGACCAGGTGTCAAAAAATTCTAACACTGAATATTGTACGAAGGGAATGAAAAATGAGAAGCAAACTTCGCAAATTTAAAGCATGTATGAGAAGCATTTATAAGTGGTTTAAACTATATATAGATAGAAATGAGTGATGGATACTACTTGTGGTTCTCTCGAAATGTGTGGAAAAAAGTGGCCTGAGTGTTTATAAACAGTTTATAAATATGAGCCAAGCATAGGCTTAGACATCACTTATACAAATAATGTCGGTCACACCACCATTGATGGATCCAAGCACAAAAAGGCAAAACAAATTTTGAGAAAATCAGAATAAAGAGCCATCAAGAAAGTTTGAAGTACCACAATAAAATTGAAAGCATGAGGCACTAAATATGGTTTCTTCGACCATGAAAAGAGGAGAGATTTAATTCTTGGGGGATATGGAATATTTCAGATTTTCCCTTAGATGTAGAAGTAAAATCATACTGCATTAAAACCAGCCAAGCAACAAGACAACCACGACCACATTCCGGCTATGGTAAAAGATCTGTTATGAACAAATTGTCAGCATTTATGTGGTGAGCAAAGATCTTATAGTTATTGAATATAAGAGCAAGATACAAGAAACAAAAGGTTTTGCCGGAAAACACAGACAATTTTACTTCTTTTTTTAATTTTGCCAGTCATATATTAATAGAGAACTACCAGTGAATAGCATTTTTAGAATAATGTGTGGTCAAAAAGTAAGGAAAATTTTTTGATATACATGTAGAACATTTTATTGTGCGAATGTGTGGTTGAAAATGATTCTATAGCAAACTATAAAATATATTAATGTGTGTTAAACAGTCACTTAATTGCAACACAAGAAATGTTCCAAATTGTAGAAACAATGACGACCTGGCAAGAACAGTATAGAGATGGAAACCAGCATCGAAAAAATGGCATGGCGCTGCTTATTTTTAAACTTTATGTTTACTTCTAATATATGAAACATGTCGTATCAACCTGCAATCTAAGTAGAGTAAATCAGGCACTACCTTAGAGCCAGCAGCTTTCTCCCTCGTAATGCCATCAACATCCAAGCTCGAGAGCACTAGCCTCCGAACCTCGACCTGGACAAAATCAAATGGAATGTCCATTGGAGCAAATATAACTGTATACCACACCTAAATTCGTCCTAGCTAATAAATATACACAGTAAAACTTGAGAGGAAACTTTTTATCAAGCTTTGCTAAGTAAATGGTGATGGAAATTTCCATTGGAGAAGGAGATGCAGTATGAGTGTATGCGACATTTATTGTGCTATGAAGAGCTTAAAGCCCATCATCTTTATCAAACAAAGGGGGTTAGTGAGCCTTCATAGATACCAAAAAAGGGAGAGGTCCGTGGACCGTGAAAGAAAAATAAAACAGAGACAAAAAGAGGGAGAAACAAAAAAGTAGTCTCTCTGGAACTTCACTAGAAGATCATGAGGCAAAACATTGCCAAATTTGGCACAAATTTAGCAGCAAGTTCTACACTTCTACAGGTCTTGAATTTTAGCTTGATCTATCAAAAGTCTTCAAACTATCCCTTGGTGAGATCTAGACATTTCTCTTTTTATTTCCATCATTGAAATCACTCTGTGTAGAAAAATCCATGTTTAGGTGTTAACAGCGGCTATGCATTTGAAACTCCAAAACAGTTACTTAGTAGCTCGTTGCTACTTCTCTTCTTTGGCTCGCCGGAAGATGCCAATCATGCACTACTTCATTGTAGGTAGGCCTAAGAGTCATGGTATCTTTTACCTTCACAGCGTTGCCTGAATGATGCCTAAGGGGGTCAGGGATGCAGGAGAGAAGTATCGAGGGATTCTATGGAGAACACTGGGAAAGTAGTGAAAGTAGCCATAACTGCTGACGCAGGTAGTGTGGAGAGAGAAACAGGAGGGAAATTTAGGGGCAAGAGAGTGATATTTTGAAGCTCAAGACTACTTTCCTATTAAAGTGCATGTCCGACGAGACAGTCATGCCACTGCAGTGGGAGTGCCCAAGGTTCATAGGTAGTAATGCATTACATTAATGGTAATGTAATGAAATCAAAGTTAAACAAAGTCAAAGAATACCTCTGGATGTTCCAGAGCAAACAGAAATTTCAAATCAGATATTCCATTTGATAAATCCAAGATTCCATCAAATATCTTGCACAGCATATCATAGCTCGAACAATCTTTCTTGAACTTCATTTTGGCCTCCTATAAAAAAGCCAGGAAAAAATCATAAATAAGTAGTAGCATTCGAATCATTAAGGATACAACTGCAAAGAAGCAAGAACAACAAACCTTCAAGAATCTGTGAATGGCTCCACCTGATTCAAATTGGTAGTGTTTGTGAACAGCATCCAGTATCTTCCTGGCACGGCTTCCTGATGAGAGTTCCACAGTGCCCAATTAAGACAATAAGCCAAGATAGTACTTTATTCAACCATCTGGATGCATGTATGCATATCTGTAGCTACTAAACATATGCAAAAGCAACATAAAGAGTAGATAAGAAGTTAGAGCCCTAGGGGAACAATAGTTACTAGATGTAGTGGCAGAGGGAGGTGGGGTCCAGTTGGGTCATTGGCTCGCAATGAAATTTGAAATAAAATTTTCGTAATAGGACATTTTTATTTTGATTATTTTATTACTTAATATTATTATATTTTGTGTTTGAAAATTTTTTCCTCAGTTAAATTTTGCTCATACTGATCCCATGTTGTAGCTCCGCCACTCACTACATGTGCTAAGAGCATGGACACAGCAAGGACTCTTTGGCCTCGAGCATAAAATAAAGCTTCATCAAAGTGAAGCGAGTATTCTGTTATGAATGAAAATTCCCCCATTGATTCATGTGCTAAGACCATGGACGCACCAAGGACTTTTTGGCCTCAAGCACGAAGGTAAGCTTTATCAAAGTAAAGCGCCGATTATATTCTGAATAAAAATTCTTCACGTGACATCATATTTGACAAAATTCAGAACTGAGCAATTTCAACTAAAATAATCAAGCATCAAGTAATTCCACCAAAACGTTGAGCAGAATCTGAAAAAATGTAAGTAATTCAGATGCAATCAAAAATGCTCGAAGGTAAGCATGTGCATTCTGTGCTTGGCTTCACCTTGAACTTTTATGCTGTTTACTTATGCTGTGCAGTTCAAAACTAAAAAAGAGCTAGGGTGCATGCTTTTAACAACTAAGTAAAAACAGACAAACCTGATTCAGAAGATGCCCAATATTTCTTGTCAAATGATATCCTCATGCACGTATTAAGAAGCTTAGAGACTATATGACTAACTTGTTCTTTCAAAGGAATAGTCTCTATCATTGATAATAAAGTAGAATGGCGGATATCATCAGACAAACTGCAAATAAAAGATACTTAGTTCAGCGGGAAAATACAGAGGGAGAATAACCTACATAGTTAAAAATGGCATTCCCATACCAGTGCTCAAGAAGGGAGTCCAGAAACACAGCAAGGAATTTGTCAATATTGTAATCCTTGGTCAGTCCCAAAAGGATCCCCGTAATATCCCTTCAAAGTCAAAACAAGATATGAAAGATATAGAACTACTATGAGAAAATAGAAACTACCAGATAAAGAGAGTGCTGAAAGTGCAAGATTGTGCATATGAAAGTCCACATGGCGATAGCAAGGCCCACCTGATTTCAGTTACGACATCCAGAGTCTTCCTTGGTATAATTAACACTGATTGAAGCTAGAAATCAAGTTCAAAGAAACATAAGGACACGATTGATAACAATAATTATGCCACAAAATCTATGGGTGCATACCACCACTGAAACACTTAGCAATAAGCTCATAATGCATCATGGTCCAAGTCATGACTTGTGGAAGTGAAAAATGACATGTAATACTAAGATGCCAGAGTGAAATCGTAAAGCAGTACCTGAACAAAGTTGATTAGGGCCATAAATGACATGCGGACACATTGTAAGTCAGCTGATTCGTTTACGTCTGCCCTGACTATGTCAGCAATTGAACGCATTAGGCCTTTAACGACATTTGGGGCCAGAGCCACTTTTTGGGCTAGTAAAGTAACAATAATTAGAGCACCAGCCTATAAAGAAAATAAATAAGATATTGGTCCATCAATCAACTAAAAGCACAAGAAATAAAACCTGCCAAATTATGGTCAGGAAAATAGCAAATATAAAAATTACACATTTGAACTTGACCTTCTGATTCGATCCTTTGGCACCAGGTTGAAGTCCAGAATTCAAATATGGAAGAATCCTCTTCACAACATCACTATCAATAGTCACTACTCTCAAAACCTCAAAAACGACTGCTGTGCAGAACCCAGTCACAACTTTTGATTGGTGAATCTTCTTTAAAGGTGCAGCCTTAAAAATTTAAAAACCTTCAGGCAATCATAATGGGAAAAAGGAAAACAGAAGAAAACACTGCTAATAATAAACTCTTACATAATTACATATAGCCTCCAAAACCCCCATATCTTGGATACACTGTTGTACAATGACATGCCTGGGCAGTGGAGCACCTGATGTTTTAACTCCATCGAGAAATTTCCATCTGCTGTTTCTGCACCACCAATATAAATCATGTAGAAATAAAATTGCATGCTCAAGTAGTATGTTTGACAAATTTAATTCAGTCATGATCATGTTATCAATTAACTAAATTTAAAGGAAAGAAACAATATCCAAAGAAGCAAGAACCAAATTTTACAATATCCAAACACAAGGAATTTTGGGTACTAATGAACTCATAAAAGAAAAAGACTTACCCTGCGTTAATTAATTGTACTATTTGAACAAACACGTGAGTCTCATGATACGGCAATGCACATAAAATTAGCTCCTCGGTATTGTACACATGAACCCTACAACCAAAAAAACTCAACTTTTTGACTATCAAAAAATTATAAACGATGCTTAACAAGCAAGTAGGTGAAATTTACCATGATCACCCACAAAATAAGGGGAAAAAGTACGTACTTGTATCTACGGATTAAATACTCCAAGGTGTTCACAGCAGAACTCAATTCCAAATACCCTGTTAGTAACCGTAAATACGAGCTAATTGATGCATTAATTCCGTCATTATCTCCAATCCCCAACAACTCCCTGTCAAGCTCCTTACTCTTGTAACTAAACAAATCGTTCCTGTAGTTCCTAAACCTCTCTTCCTTGTCTATTAAAACCTCCAATCCTAGTAATAAATAAACAAACATTAGAAAAACATATACAAGTAGAGGTTTTTCAATTAAGAAATTTGAGATGCTAATACCAGAGAGGGCAATGTTGAGGATAGTGTCAAGGTCGGTATCAGCGGCCTCTTTGGGGTCGAATATGAGCGAGGGGCGAGTGAACGGCTTTTTGAGGGGTTCAGAATCGGCGTGCACGTTAGAGAGAGATTTCAGAGCCTGTAGCTGTGCTGAAATTGAGTTTCCTGCCATTTTTTCAAACTGAGGGAAAGCACTGAGTGTTATAAACTTTATACCCGTTATCGCTCTTATATATGCCGGACTTAGGTATAAAGACTTTCTTTCCCTTGAGGTCAGACGCTGGAGTTGGCGGAAAGTAAGCAAATCAGAAGTACAAATAGCAGAACAGAGGCGGTTTGCCCTGCTTGGCTGCACAACTAAAAATTGAAAAAACCAAATGGCATAGAGGCTCGGCCCAAAACAAATTAACCCACTCAGTCAGCCCAAAATGAGAGAGTCTGATTAATGGGCAAATTATGCCCAATATCCTAAAAAAATTAACTAAATTTATTGAGTGAAAATTACATAGAAACCTACTTTTAAAAATCTCATTTCATAAATCATATGCTAAGTTTATTATTTCAAAAATCAGACATTTGTTAATTAATATATTATTATTTTATAAATATATTATAAAATTAAATTAATACACATCCACCCACCCTACCCAACCACCCCTCCAAAAACTCTAATTGTCTTCATATTTCCTTTCTCTCAGTCTTCCCCCACTTCATGTGTCACTAGGGCCATCACATTGGCGATGATGCGACTGCATCGAGCTATAACTTCTACATAGTGTGAGTGGTTGCAGTACCAACCGACGTGCACCAGAATCTGCAACATCCGATTGTCATGAGTGGCTACAGTACCAATCAATGTACACGAGAATATGCAACATCCAATTATCGGGATCTATAGCGCACGAATGACAAGGACATCTAAAGCAACACGATCTTTTGTAGCAATGAAATAGATCAAGATTTGTAGCGGTGCATCACCCTCAGTGGTGTTGCAGTTTTTGATTTATTTATTTTTTAATTAGATTTGTTTAGTTTGAGTTTTTTGTTGTGGTTGGTGTTTTTGAAAATAGTGGTGGTGGTTGAGTAGATAGCGGTGTTGATGCAGTTGGTGATTGTGATGGTCACATTGGTGTAGGGGATGGCATTAGAGGAGATGGTACAGCCATCGTGGTAGCATTTTGATAGTGGTGTTGGTTGTCATCATCGTTGTTGAGCTCGTGTGTGGTGGTGGCGCTGCTGGAGGCAAGGATGAGGAGGTGGTCACAATTAGTGATGATGGTGGTGGTAATGGTTGTAGCAACGACGGAGGTGGTCTAGCAGTGTAACGCTGTGGGTGTGGTGGTGGCGGGGGTGAGTTCTATGATGCTCTGGGTGTGGCGGCAGCGGTTCTGTGATGCTGTGGTTGTGGCGTTATGGTTCTGTTATGCTGTGATACTGTGGATGCAGTTGTGGTGGTTCTGTGATGCTATGGATGTGGCGGTGTTGGTAATGCTATAGGTGTCGCGCAACAGTTTGGTGGCATTACGACTGATCACAGTGTGGTCACAACTGTTGGTTGCAGTCACAAATGATTTGGTTAACTATAACCATTAAATTAATTAATATGTGACCAATAAACAATATATAACCGATAAAAGATGATAAGTTGTGACAAAAAAATAATATATGACCTAAAATTTTGTTAATTTGTAACCAATAATTTGATATTTTTTACTGTATACTAAATTATGACTTTTAAAATTAGCGATTTATGACTGATAAATGAATTGTGACTTAAAGTTATTTTTGATTTGTGATCAATAAACAAATTGTGACATATGAATATTTTGATCTATGATCGTTAAATAATTTGTGACCTATAAATTTTTTGATTCGTGCCCTAAAAATAATATGTGACTAACTAAATTGTTGATTTGTGACCAAATTGTGTAAATCTGTAATCTTTCTATATTTAATTAATAAAATATATAATTAATTATTTAAATTATAAATGAATTTTATTAAATATCTGATTTTGAAAATTTGAAACTTTTATTCTCAATTTTAAAATAGGTGATATTTATCCTCTTACTTATGAATTTTTCTCATTTATTAATACCCGTTAATTAGTGAATCATTTAACAACATAATTAATACGTTATAACATTTCTCAAAATCTCAAACCCCTGAGCAGACGAGCACACAGAATCTTCGTCGTGTTTTATGTATAGAAGCCTTTGTCGTGAGGGCAGGTGATGCTGATTTAGCACTAGCAACAAAGGTTGGATGCTAAATTGGGGTTATTTTGGTTGTCTTCGATGCCTTTATTTGATCTTCATTGCTCCTATCTGGCATTGGGATTCTCATGCTAAATATACATGTTTTTGTTTGATTAAGAAGCTGAAGCTGGTAAGAATAAGAAAAAATACTATATAATCTCTATTTCGATTGTAAGATGGTGGCTATGACAATGATAATTATTGTATTATTTAATTTTAGTTATTCTTCTTTGTTCTAGTGTTTTTCCTAAGCTTTGGTTAGGATTTGATATATATTTATCTGGTTGGGAATGGATTTGATGCATAAAAATTTATCATATTTCTGTTGAATAATTTATTTGTTGTTTATATGGGGATTTCTTCTAGATTTCTGGTGTTACAAACCGAATTTGAGTTTTAAATGTTTTTGCGTTTTGGATAAAATCTCCACAATAATGCCTCGGGGTTCTCTTTTTCCATCTGGTAAAGTGTCGATTAATTGCCATTGAGATGGTGAATAGGCCCTTGACTGGACAATAGGTGCGATGAAGCCTCTGGTTCAAGTCCAATTGATTCATTGTCATTATGTGTTTATTTCTATAATAAATGATTTTTTGGTAGAATAGAATTGCTGCTAAAAGCAAATGTCATGTTTTTGTGCTTGTATATCCTTTTTGTAAAACTTCAGTTGAAACCAAAGGTTGGCGTTTGATGTAATGTTTTGAGGGACTTTTACCCGCAAGATTAGCCTTGGTGGAGGTGGAGTGTTGGTGGTGGCAGAGGAGTAGTTGAATTTGCATAAAATGTTATATTTTTAAGTTTTTGAAGGATGTTTTGTCACTTTTTGAGGTTTTTATTACTTTCTTGAAGCTTTTTTGAGTTTTTGTCATTTTTTCGAATAGTTTACTTTTTTTTGTGACAAACAACACTTTTCAATAAAAGTGATATTATATAATAAAAAGTGACATTTAACTTTATACAATATTTTTTTACTTCAAAAAAAATATTTTATATGATTAATGTGTTGGTTGAATTTGTAGATGATGATAGTGATGAATTGTCTTATAGATATTTGGCGTTTTGATTTGTATTTTGTTGAAGAATAGACTTAAAAATATTTGGGTGAATGGAGAAAGAGGAAGGACCGCAGTTGTGTCATTTTTATTATTATTTATATCATTTTATTGAATCAATTCTAATGTTTGAATTGGTGTTTTATCATTTTTTTGAATTTATGTCACTTTTTTGAATTTCTATCACTTCTTTAGATTGTTCGTAATTTTTTTGAATTTTTATCATTTTCTCGTCACTTTCTTAAAATTTTTATCATTTTTTTTAGTGACGAAAAAGTGATAATGTATGTTAATTTTAATTTTAAAAAAAAAAAAAAGAGAAAGAGAGACATTTAACTTTAAAAAGTAACATACTTTGTGTCATTTTTTTAAAAAAGTGACACTTAATTTTACACGATATATTTTATTTTCAAACTATGTTTCTTATGGATATTTTAGAAAACTCTTACTTTTAAGAGTATTTTTGTAAGTTGATTAATTTCTTTTAATTTTTAAGCCAAATACCTATAACATGTTAGCCCATACTCATAACCCAGGTCCCACCCATAATTCAAAGATTCGCATTCCTTCGTTGGAGCTGCGCATTTCTTGAACTAAATTACTATTTTCTTTTTTCAATTTCTCTATGAAAAGATTGTACTTCTTGATAAGTGTGATTTTGCACTAAGTTGGACCATCAAAAGTGAGCATTTTTTGGTGTGCTTTTATAATTTAGATACTTAATTTTGTATAATTATTGATTTTTTTATAATTGAAGGAACAAAAATTGATCAACTAGGACTAAGGCCCTGTTTGCCCAACATTATTTCAAAAGAAATTTTTTAAAATAGTGATTTGATATCATTTTCAACCACAAATTCTTCAATAAAGTAATTATATTATACACAAATTCAAAACTTTACCTTATTTTTTAATCACACATTTCCAATCAATAGACTATAAAAAAATACATTATTATGAAAATAGTGTGGATCAAACAAGGACTGAACAATTTTACATATAGTTATAGTAAACTTGTCAATGTAAATGGGGCTTGTTCTACTCCAAAGAGATTACTAACTAAATTGGATAATTCAGCTGTTAGCATGTGAAATTGAACTAAGTGAGTATTTGTTGACTCGGGTAAAATCAAAATTCTTAACTACTTAATTTCGTAAAATCTTCTCTACATTGTTTGAGTATTGATTATGTTAGCTATAGTTTAGTATAAATTTTAGTGTTATATCATTCCTTAAACTATTAATTGGTCTCCACATTAGTTTAAGTTGATCTCAGGTTACATAAAAATTGATCGTAAATAAGTAGTCTCTGAAGTAATGAAACTTGAAATTCAATTCATATTAGTACTTGTCAGGATATTGTATAGTTGCAGATTGACGAACAAGCATTTGGCATCGTTATCAGGATTATTATTTACATTAGTTTTTAATTAATTCTAACTTTAGTTCAATTTTTATTTTTCTTTTTCTTTTTCCCTTTTTTTCAACTGGCCTACTTTTTTTTATTAATTTCATTGACAATGAATGAAAAGAAGTAATATACCAAAAATAGTATGAGATGAAATCCCAATATTGATGATGGCAACATGTCCATGTGGGATTTCTCCACCTGTATAATGTATTAAACTGAAGGGTGTGATATACTTGTTGAAGTGTATCATACCACTTGCTGAAATTGATGAGAACGACTTACCCGTGGAAGTATTATGGGTATTACCTAGCTTCCAAGTACAGAGTGAATAAAGTTGACGAAGATGACAAGTCCTTAAGGAGTATTATTGGAATTATCGAACTTCCAAGTACAAGATGAGCGGAAGAAATCTCTCCTAGATTATCCATATCTCGAAATTGTTTAATACAACATACCTTTGGGGAAATGGAATCTATTTTCCATGCAAAGATATAAAAGGATGGGAGGCCAAAAAGGTTCGGATGATCTATACTTGCAAGAATACAATCCTGGCTGGGAGCAATACTCAATTCTTTCTTGGTCAAAAAAATAAATTAGTGGGAATTCCACTAATTCTCAACAATAAATAGAGACTTTTTATGAAAACTTCCTTGTGCAATTTTTGCTCAAACCTTAGATAGTAGATCTACCATTGAACTTGAGAAAATTCTTGTTACACCTATAAATTACGTGACATACGCATGACATAGGGGGTTCTACATTGACCGACGTGGCATCGACTATTTAATTTGATTGAGTCTATTGAATCAAGAAACCTCGTCTTAAACTATTTGATTAAGAAGGTGTTTAGTGGGGGATTAAAATTATATTTTTAATAGATTTGATAGAAGTTTTTGTAATGTGTGGTAGAAAAGTTGTGGGATCCATGAAAGATGTGGTTAATATTGATTGTTTGATTTTAACTCAGATTAGAATCTGATTAAAATATGAGCCAAATGGGGGGCTAAGTAATTGCATATTAGGCTCCGCCCATTAATCACTTACCCCATTTACACATTCGTATATTAAGTTCACTTAATTAAAAGGTATGTTTTCTAACCATAACCAAACCTCATCTCTACCATCTCTTGCACTCTCTTTTTCTTTCGTCCGATCGTTGATTTAATCGTTGGAGTGCAAACGGTCGCTATTGTAAGTATTATGCCCTAGGTCCAATCAACTTTGGACATAAATACTTTTATATATAATTAATGCAATTAAATGGCAGATCTATTATTTAATTAATAGACAATTAAATAAATAATAGAGTCCGTAGATTCAAATATTTGTAATTTGTTAATCACAAGGAGTTGTGATTGTGAGATACAAATTACATTTGATTGAATCTTAAATCATCCGTGGTCGTAAGCAATAACGAGATACGGATATCGTTATTACGGATAGACCATCACGTGTGGCATTTCTTACTTGTAAAGTAAGTAGCTGATCTCACAAGTTAAAGTGTGGTGACACTTAAATGAACACGTGGATGTTTGTTATATAACAAAACATTGGAGACCCGTCGAGAGATTCCACATGGATAACTATCTGAG
>NW_019266999.1:235213-249959 GCF_002742605.1 Olea europaea var. sylvestris
GTGGTCGGGAACCTAATGGGTCACACACAAAAGAGAATTGGAAGATTGCAAATTGCCAATTGATTAATTTAACAATCGTTGGATAAATTAATTAATTGGATTTGTTATTTATATTTTCGAATTAATTAATTGGATTAATTAATTCACGGACCGGGTTTAATTAATTGGATTAATTAATTATTGGACCGGACCGGGCCGGGCCTGTTTGGGTTTATATAAATACATAACTAGGGTTTGAGGTCCATTAAGGTTTTCATTATTCTTGCTAGCACAAGAGAAAACCCTAGAGGCTGCAATCAAATTCTCTGTGTGGATCACCGTTGGAGGCTGGACAATTGGACAGCTGTGGTGGCGAATCAAAGTTGTGGAACGAAAAGAAAAGCAAAAGGATTGCAGATCTGGAAAAGGTACAATCCTATCACAATTCCTAACCAAACACAATGAGATCTATTGGATGGGAATCGAAATATATTTTAAATTCCGCTGTGCATGTATAAGTAGATTCCCAACAGCTATATCTTTTTTTCGACCATCAACCTTTGCTTTTTAACGGGGTGTTCAATGTGTAGGTGATGTCTACATAGATTGGCGAGGTCAGAATTTTGTTGGCACATTTTTTGGGGTCAACAATACCAACTATAGAAAATGAGTATTTTAAGAATGGGAATTTAATTCTAGCGGAACCAAACGAATTAAAGACGTTCAATGAAGATGTAAATAACATAAAATCCTCCTACTTCATTGTTTGTTCTAAAATTTATTTTGTGATTAAGGTTGCTGAGGAGATCAAAGCATTCATCGTTGAGTTCGATTTATGTGGTGAAGACAAGTCATGTTATTTTGGGAATGGTAAAGTCAAATTTTGCATAAAAAAAAGGAAATATGATGCACAATCAATCTAAGCAAACAAACCTAGACCTTCAAAACGCTATTCAAAGTATCACGAATCTTTTGTTGCAAAAGATTGGGATTGAACTATAAACAAGCATATATTGTGAGGCAACTAATTTTCTATAGTTTACTTGCTTTCATTCATTGCATGTATTGAGTTACAATTGCATTTAGTATTTAGTCACATTTAATTATTGTCTAGCTTATGTTTTATCAATATTTTATATTTAGGATCGTCATCATAGCATCACACTTATGTGCCGAATTTCCTCTCATTCCACACTTCCAATTTTTAAATGATTAGCGTTAGCTCTCATATGATCATATTGGTAAATATTTTTCCTCTCTCTTTTTCAAGTATGATAGAAATAATTGGCAAAACGAGCAAAGAAGAGAATGAAGATTAGAAATCAAATGCTTACGAAAAGACATCAGCATATGTCATGTAATAATTAGATTAGACATATGTGCGGTCAGACTGATGGCATTTAGGGCACGTCACGAGTCTTTGACAAGAGTTAAGACCCTCCATAGTTGTTCCAATGGTTCCATTTCAGCCTCCACCATTGTATGATAATCATTCGAGGAGTTCCTAGTTTTCCTCTTTTATTTTGATTTTTATATTTCGGTCTATGAATTCTACACTGAGGACAATTTATAAATTAATTTAGGGTGAAAAATATCGAGCTATCTTGTAAAATAATCTATATTTTGTATGATGGAGTCAACATTATCGTATTACTCGTGTTTACAATCTAAGTTTTTTTTTTTTAAATAAATAAATATTTTTCTTGTCTTATTTTACATGAGTGTGTGAAACTTAACTCTAATATGGAATTCATATCCAATTATGAAAAAAAATAAAATTGATTGCTTCGTGTTAACACTTTAATTTTCATTTATTACTTGAATTTCATTAATATTTTATACTTGATTAATGAACAATTGACCACGATTACATTCTTAATTGGTTAACTTTTAAATTAGTTATGTAAGTTAACTACATTAAGGTAGTGTTTGATTCACCCAATTCCATGGAAATGGATTTTCCACCCAAAATGTAGTGTTTGATTCACAAGATTTTCCATGGAATTGGCTTCTAGCTTTTATTGCAAGTTGTGCTATTCCTTGATTTGGTGGAAATTGTGAGAATTGGAATTCCTGGCTACCGTAGCGATTTTTGTTTTTTTTTGTTTTTTTTAGGCAATTGAAACCAATTCTAAGAATTGTTATAAAAAAATATTTCTCTTTCATTGATAATTTTCATGTAAAACAAAGTCAAACAAACACTAAAAAATAGATGATTTTCTTGAATTTTTTATTATTATTATTATATTTTTTTTTTTGGTGATGGGAACCAATGTCATCCCCAATACTAGTAAATTCTATCCTTTTAATTGACAATTTTCATGTAAAATAAAATCAAACGAACATAAAAAAATACTTTTATTTCAACATTTTCCACGTGAAAAATTATATCAATCAAATACAATAATTTACAATTCCCAGAAAAACAATTCTAGGCAATTCAATTCCCTGAAATTCATTTTCCACCCAATTCAATTTCATCTTTGCAATCAAACGGACCCTAAAATCTTTTGAGACAATAGTAAGCAGTTAGATTCTTGTTGAAAACCCTATTTATAATGAGCCGCGCGATGTGTATAGATGGTAGTTTACAGATTCGGTACAGATAAGACATGGGAGTGGGATGGATGGTTCATTTTTGAGGGAAAAAATCAACCCCATGTGAGGGGCCATATAGAACTTGTAGAACAATTCCCTATACACGAAATTGCTCATTTAGAATAAGTTTGAGGTGATTATATATATCCAAAAAATCAATACCTACTTCACTTTATCATTCTTTGGTCCTTCTCATTGGCCGAAAAAAATAAAAAATATTGCAGTATTCGTGAAACATAGACTAAAGTAACCTAAATTGTCATGTCAAGCTAGTCTTGAATAATTGTGTTCTATTCACGACCAATGTTTCGAAGACGGTCTATCAAAAAATAAGGTTACTGTAGAGTGAAAACTACTTTCGAAAATCAAGAGATCACAAAAATAAAATAAGGGAAAAAAGAAAAACAAAAAACGCATCAAAATGTGTCAAAGCAGTGGCAAAAAAATTATAGTTATTTTCTTTGTCCAAATATTTTTTGCTCATCGATCAGGGATTTGAAGAGTGGTTAAGTTAATGATAAAAATAAACTCCATCTCAAAAAATGAAAAACCAATAGAAAATACAAGTGATGAGAAATTATATTGACATACTCGCGATTTGATATTGACTAGGATAATGTACTTTGAAATTCGAAGCGCATGACTTGATTCAAGTATTATTGATGGAATTTGATAAGTGTGTTTTTACACACACTTATTTAGTTCACAAACACGACTTAATTATCAGTTAAATATTTGAATTGTGGCTTAATTCTATACTATTTTTGTATTGCAGGTTATGTTGATGAATGTGGTGGAATTCACAAGAAAAAATTTGAAAAAGGACCAAGTTGAAGAAAATCGAAAGTTTCAAGGACCAAAGTGCAATTAATCAAAAGATCATCTTAAAGCAGAAGCAAGGAGATGAACGCACTAAGTACCAATTGATTGAAGGCAAAAGGTTTTGGAAGAAAAAGAAATGGAAAAGGAGGATGCCTAGAAATATGAGAAAGAAATTGAAGAACTAAAATGCATTACATAAAAGAATTGAGGACCCGAAAGATAAATTATGCATTGGACCTTGAACTAATTAGGCCTCTTTTAGGACATCTAATTGGACCAAAACATTAGTGGCTAATGGGAACTTGGGGCTTCGTTGGATCTTATTTGGAGATGACTTGGACTCCTACTGTGTTTACAAGACTAAAATACAAGGGTTGCTAGGTTGCATAAGATATATATATATATATACACACACACACACACATGCAATCGAGAGAAAGCAGGCTGCTTGGAGGGGGGAGAAAACAGAGAGACACGCAGACCGAAAAAGGGGAAAATTGGAGAAATTATACAAATAATTCAGCGGCTGCAAATTGATGCTAATACACACGAATTTGAGATACAAACAAAACGGCGGCTGGAATTAAGGTATAGACAGCAACCATAGGAGCAGAAAATTGAAGAAAGTCAGCGGCTGAAATACAAATTTGAGGAATCATTCATGTTTGGTCGATTTTGGGTGATATTTTCCCACTTTTCTTTATTTAATTTTCACATTATGTTAGGTTAAATTATTTTGTGCTAGGATTTGTGATGAACCTCATATTATAAATCCTTAATCTTGAATTTTATTTATTTTGACGTTAAAACATGTTTTTAATTATTGAATGATTGGTATGGATTTTATTTTCTCTACAATTATATGTGCAATAATTGTATGATAATTATGGCTTGTTTTACCATCGAGAGATGAAAAATAAATTAGACATTGTGTCAACTGTCGTAAAATCCGATAGGGGATAGAAATATACCGCTATACTTTACGTGATCTTTAAGTATTCATAAATCTTTAATGCATTTTTATATGTTCGCATTCGTCATAAAAATATAGTCGGGTCACATGTAAAAATAGGTTTAACGCTACTCGAGAGAGATTGTTAAACAAATTAGGAATATTGGTTTTCGTAATTGAATCGTATTGTCAATTTTATAAAATTCAGGTTAAAGGGGATTAATATAAGGGAATTCGGTATCCTAGTACGCGTTTCGTTATCATATTTTTATAAAACTTGCATTTGGTTATAATCACGCATTTAATTTAGTTAATTTAGGTTTTATATTTATAAGTAGGTTATTAAATCATAATTTAGTTAGTAAAAAATCACGAATTTCTATTGTTTCGGTTAAGGCGAAAATAATTTAAATTTAAACTAATACAATCTCTGTGGAACGATACTTGGACTCAAAAGGTCCACTTTATTACTTGAACGTGACTCGTGTACTTGCGGTGTAGGATTTTAGCGAATAGAATTGAAAGTGATTAACACATGCACACTCAAAAGCAAAGTATAAAATATGTGAAGTTTGTGAAGTAACCGTTGATTCTTGTATTTTATTAACTTTTTTGAATTTTGAAATTTAGACATTCACTTAGAAAAAAATTTAATAACATATATTTAGATTAGCATATGTGTTTATTGTTTAGTTGATTCCTCCTTTTCATTTTTTTTTGTTTTTTATTTATTACTTTTTTATTTTTTGCTTTATTCAGGGATGAACAAAGGTTCAAGCTTGGGTTGTCTAAAAAGTGTGATTTTACACTTACCCGAATCACCAAAAGTAGGCATGTGGAAGTGCTTTCATATTTTAGATACTTAATTCTGTGTAATTATTGATTGTTTTAAGAGAAAACTCAATACTGAATATAAAAAGATGAAAAGAAACAAGAATTGATCAATGGCAAACTTTAAATTTTTAGGATGAATGTAACAATTGTTTTGATTCCTTTTCTCTTTCCATAGAAATTGAACCTGGTGTCGTGCTTTATCTTTTCTTTATACTTTTCGCTATTATGAATGGCTAATTCTTTAATTGTTAGGATGGATGATACAGCTTAGGTTTATTGACGTTTAATAAATTTAACGACTTCATGTCCAACTATCAATCTCTTCTGCTTTGTGATAGCCCTCCTCTCATCGACGCGACTCTTTACTGCCAAATGTTGGTGCACTCAAATATGCCTCTAACGTGCTAGATATATCATTTGTTGTTAACCAGCTATTCAGGTTTTGTGCGTTGCCCATTCGAAATTCATTGGACTTCTAAGAAACGCATACTCCGTGCCTAAAACATACTATTTACCGTGGCGCATTTTTAAGCAAACAATGTATCTTTGACTTATTGTCTTCAATGATGCCAATTGAGCTAGGAATCATGATGACCCCTCTATTTTTGCATATCTTGTTTTTTGGGGTGGCACCCCAATCTCATGGTGTTCCAAGAAGCAAAAGAAAGTGAAGTGTATTTTATACACTTATTTGGATTTAAAAATATAGACATTTAGTAGTTTTTTTGGAACAATTATAAGTTAATTTATTATATATTTCATTTATTAGGTGAAATTCAACGAATGGAAGTGGAATTGAAAGGGGGGGAAAAAGAAGAAGTAAAAATTGGCGAAAGGGGGCGAGATTCAAAACTTGGGGACTAAAGTGTAAATACTCAAAAGTTGTGTTGGACCTCACGATGAAGATCTGAGAATGTTAGGGGTCAATTAAATGCAATTAGAAGTCAAAAGAAGTGGAATATGACCAAAATAATTTTACAAATCAATTTTCAACCGCATAAGGATGTTCCAGATTTTTAGCTGGAAAATTGAGACCCATTTTTGACCTAGTAAATGTTCGAATTGGAAAAGAGCTATTTCTAATAAAATTGTAGCCCTTTGAGTTATGTTTGCAACCCAATGAATTGCTTTAATTGAATATTATTAGAGAAAATTATGATAAAAATATTAAAGGAGACACAATGTTAAAATTCTCTCGAGAATCTCTGTCTTCCGATGCCTAGGCGCTAGAAAGTGGCTTACTCATATACAAAAGATAAATATCGTCCACTTACCTCTTGTTCTGTCGGACGGGCTAGGAATCATTATAATTATGCATGTAACCACTTTTCCAAAAGTTATAGTTGATAAAAGAAGCGCAACCAAACCTCAGTATCAAGAAATTAGATGCAAAAATCTACCTCATTTATTTTATATTTGGGCTTTACATCTGTAGAAAAATAAGTCGCTAGTGGATGAAACCAATTGTATAAGTTTTAGTCAATTACAATAGCCGACTATTGAAATTAATAACCACAAGGCAAACGATTTCAATTTATAAAAAAAATTCCGTTTCAGAATTTTCCAACGGCTGAAAAAATGTTTAGCAACACAAAATCAGAAATATAAGTTAACTGTAAGTTGAAACTGTAACCGATGAATCTAGAAGCTGCACACTATAGAACTACAAACTGCATAAATTAAATAGTAATACGAAAATAATATGTAGAAAGAAAACACAAACTGTAACAGGTTTCAAACTGAGGCCTATGCGTGCACAGTTTCGCCCCCTTATCGTAGGTGTTGGAGGTTCAATTCGAGCAGCTGTCTCCTAGGATATAACGGTAATAAGCAGAATCTGAGCACCACGGTCCTACTCCGGCGAGCCGATCTAGTATCCGAACAATATCACCACAAGAACAAGACCTTACTGGACAAGGAATACAGAAAAGAAGAAACTTTGTATGCAGGAATGTAGGTGAGATTTTCGTGTGTGTTAGATTGCTGGAGAATGAGCCTTTTTATAGGCATGTTGCCCGTTAATATTGTGACCATCGAGAGTCCATTGGAGTTACTTCCCATTAACATTGTGACCATTGGGAGTCCATTGGAGTTTTTTCAGTTTAGAAACTCAAAAGTCATTGGAAAAGGCAAAAAAAAAAAAATTGGCAAAATGTGAGCTCTCCGATGGGGCCATTTTTGCCTTGTTCGGTCCGACGTTCGTGTGCGCAGGTTGCGCCCGTACCCAAGTTCAAAGTCCAAAAGCCATTTCGGTTCATGATTTGCATCCCCCTGCGCGCGCATGTGGAGAGAGCCTTTATGCTACATATAATTACACATCTCCAAAGCATAGACATATATAAAGTGATTTGAGTTTCCTTGGTTTTCTTATGTGAGATAAATACATTTTTTTCCACAAAACCAACTTCCAATAACCAACTTTGAGCTTCAATTTTTCATTCACCCGAGTTTAATTTTTGGTAAATAAATACATGAAATCGATGTTCTCGCGGAGGAGAACACATATCAACTTTGATATTCCACATTGGACCAATGGGTCCTATCGAAAATTGTGTCAAAAGTGAGCCGCTCACTCAATTTTTTCCAACAATCCCCCACATGAATGAAAATTGGGAGAGACACGAAACGTGAGACACAAGACTAGGTGATAAAGTTCAGCGGTTGAATCCTGCATAGGATAGGTAGGTATTACCCTTTGAACCTTCCCTTGTGAAAGCATATTTACTTTACTGGCTGACCAGTAGACGCGATGTCCTTGAACTGTTCTGCCGTTTGTGTAAACGATGATATACCTCACACAGGATTCTTCCTAACACAATCCAGTTCTCATTGTTATGTTCGTTTTGGCCATGAACATATACCTGACTCTGTGAGAGTTCTTAAGAATTGAGCCCCACCCAATTCTCTTAGAAGCGGCCCCACTTCTCTCTCACATAGGTGATTTCTTATTACAAGTAACCCGCATTACTTGGCTCGATTTACGACGCATAATAATCATTAAAAGCCTATTTCTTAACCTTCAACCTTACAGGAATCACTGTTACATCATAGGAATGGACAGGATGTAATACCCCCACAGTGATTTTATCAAGTCTTTACAGTTAGGTTTTTCCATTGAACCTAGATCTTGGGATCTCCAGTCAATTAAGTTGGGTTTTCCTTTGTAATGACTTATTCTTTCAAGGGGTTAAGTTTCATTCATTTCGATGATTTCATAACTAACTCTCTATTTAACCCTTTGGTTAGCGGATTCGCAATGTTATCTTTTGACTTTATATAGTCAATAGTGATAACTCCAGTTGAGAGTAGTTGTCTTATGGTATTGTGTCTACGACGTATATGTCTAGATTTACCATTATATATGTTACTCTATGCCCTTCCTATTGCCGATTGACTGTCACAATATATGTAAATTGCTGGCACAGGTTTTGACCATCTTGGAATATCCTCTAAGAAGTTGCGCAATCATTCAGCCTCTTCACCACATTTATCTAGAGCTATAAACTCAGATTCCATCGTAAATCTGGCTATAACCATTTGCTTAGAGGATTTCCACAATATGGCAGCACCACCCAATGTGAACACATATCCACTGGTGGATTTTGAGTCTTTTATATTAGATATCCAATTAGCATTACTGTATCCTTCAATGACTGTTGGATATCTAGTGTAATGTAGTCCATAGTCACGAGTATATCTTAAGTACCTTAGTACTCTTACAATTCCTTTCTAGTGATCAGCTCCTGGATTACTCGTGTATCTACTCAGTTTACTGACTGTGTATGCTATGTCAGGTCTAGTACAATTCATTAAGTACATTAGACTTCCGATAACTCTCGAGTATTCTACTTGAGAGATACTTTCTCCTCTATTTTTAAACAGATGTTGACTCGTATCTATTGGTGTTCTAGCCAAACCAGTATCATCCTTATGGAATTTTCCTAAAATTTTGTCCACATAATGCGACTGACTTAGAACAAGCTCATTTGATGTTCTTGAGATTTTCACTCCAAGTATAACATCAACTAAACCCATATCTTTCATGTCAAATATCAAGTTTAACATATTTTTAGTGGATTCAATCATTTTATTGTCACTACCAACAATAAGCATGTCGTCAACGTAAAGACATAAGATGACATATCCATCTTTAGTGTCTTTGGCGTAAACATATTTGTCACATTCATTGATTTTAAATCCACTCTCAATCATGACATTATCAAATTTTTCATGCCATTGTTTTGGTGCTTGTTTCAAGCAATATAGTGACTTCACCAGTATACAGACTTTCTTTTCCTATTTTGGTGATAAAAACCCCTCAAATTGTTCCATGTAAATTTCTTCTTTTAAATCTTCATTTAGAAAGGCAGTCTTAACATCCATTTGATGTACTTCAAGATTTCGCAAAGCGACAATCGCAAGTATCATCCTAATAAATGTTATTCTCGTCACTGGAGAATACATATCAAAGTAATCAAGGCCTTCCCTTTGTTTGTAGCCTTTAATTACTAATCTGACCTTATACTTCTCGATAGTTCCATCTGCTTTCATTTTCCTTTTGAAAATCCATTTGTAGCCTAGTGGTTTGTTTCCTGGAGGAAGATCCACTAGCTCCCATGTATGATTTTGAAGTATGAAATCTATTTCACTTTCAATGGCTTCTTTCCATTGAGGTCTTTCCGAGGAATTCACTGCTTCTTGATAACTTTGAGGTTCACCTTCTAGCATATAGGTCAAAAAATCAGGACCATAAGATTTTTCTCTCATTTTTCGTTTGATGCGTCTAACCTCAGTCTCCTCTTTTAATTCTTTGTTCTGACTATTTTTAGTCATTGTCTCATATGTTCGTTTAGAGGAGCTTGCTTCCTCTTTGGATCTGTATGGAAATACTTCTTCAAAGAATATAGTATTCCTTGATTTCATTATCGTGTTTTTGTATATGTCTGGAATTTTTGAATCATACACAAGAAAGCGATACGCACTGCTATTATGTACATAGCCAATGAAGACACGGTCTATAGTTTTCGGGCCTATCCTTACCTTTTTTGGTGGTGGAACAGCCACTTCAGCAAGACACCCCTACACTCGCAAGTGTTTATAGGTAAACATTCTTCCTTTCCATAACTCATAAGGGGTCATTTTCGATTTCTTTCGGGGCACCTTATTTAAAAAGTAATTTACTGATAACACAGCTTCTCCCCACATGTTCTGAGGTAACCCAGAACTTACGAGCATTGCATTCATCATCTCTTTTAAGGTACGATATTTCCGTTCAGCAACACCATTTTGTTGTGGTGAATAAGGGGCGGTGGTTTCATGTATGATTCTGTATTGTGCACAGAATTCAGCAAATTGTGTTTCATACTCACCACCTCGATCACTTCGCAGCACCTTAATTTTCTTATTAAGTTGATTCTCAATTTCATTCTTATAGAGAATAAATTTCTCTATAACTTCATTCTTGCTTTTAAGCAGATATACATAGCAGTATTTTATGCTATCGTCGACAAAAGTAATAAAATACTTATTGCTACCTCTTGTTTGTACAAGTTTTAGATCACACACGTCATTGTGAACTAAATCTATTGGTTTTGTGTTCCGTTCAATTGATTTAAACGATGACCTTGTTAATTTTGTTTCAACGCAAGTTTCACACTTATATTTGGAATCGTTATTGAACTTAGGTATGAAGTTAGAGTTAACTAGTTTTCGTAAAGTATCATAGTTGACGTGTCCTAGTCTATCATGCCACAAATTGAAAGACTCAAGCAAATAAGCAGAAGAAATACATTGAGTTTAAACATATCCTCAGAAACATAACCTTTTCCAACAAACATTTCACTTTTTGACAGAATGACTTTGTCTGACTTAAAAACAATGTGGAAACCATGTTTATTCAAAAGCAACCCGGACACTAAATTCTTGCGAATTTTCGGCACATAAAGCACGTTGTTGAGAGTTAGCTCCTTTCCCGAGGTCATCTTCAGAACTACTTTTCCTTGGCCCTTGATTTCAGAAGTTGCTCAATTTTCCATGAACAACTTCTCCCCGTTCTCAACAACTTCGAACGCATCAAACATCTCTTTATCAGAGCACACATGCCTTGTAGCACCGGTGTCAATCCACCACTCTTTAGGGTTTGAACCCACCATGTTTACTTCAAAAATGATTGCTGCGAGATTCCGCTCCGACACATCTTGTGCCATGTAGTCAACCACGTTCGCTTCTTTCTTCTTCTTCGGTAATCTGCACTCCTAAAACTTGTGACCCACTTTGTCACAATTGAAGCATTTCCCTTGAAATTTCTTCTTGATAATTCTACCTTTCGGTCCTTGCTTGGTTCTTTTGCCACCGGATGGCCCAGACTTGTTTTTGTAGTTCTTACTACTTTGACCAAACTCCACAACATTGGCTTTGGCCACACTAAGATTGAACCACTTCTTCTCGGAACTCTTGTTGTCTTCTTCGATTCGAAATCTAACAACGAGTTCTTCGACGTTCATTTCCTTTCGTTTGTGTTTCAAATAGTTGTTGAATCTTTCCACGCCGGGGGCAATTTTTCTATAATTGCAGCCACCTGAAAAGTTTCACTCAACATCATTCCTTCGGCATGAATTTCGTGAAAGATCACTTGGCGTTCTTGCACTTGACTGATAACAGTTTTGGAGTCCACCATCTTATAGTCTAGGAATTTGCCGACTATAAACTTTTTAGCCCCGGCATCCTCAGTTTTGTATTTTCGGTCCAAGGATTCCCGCAATTCCTTAGCAGTTTTCATGGCGCTATACACATTATACAGTGCATCTGCTAGGCTGTTCATGATATAATTTTGGCACAGAAAGTCCGAATGCTTCCAAGTATCAAGTGCACTCAATGCTTGCACATCTCCTTCGCTCTCATTAAGCTTTGGAGTAGTTTCAGTCAGGAATCTCGCAAGATTCAAGGTGGTCAAGTAAAAAAGCATTTTCTGCTGCCACCTTTTGAAATTGAAGCCATTGAATTTCTCCGATTTTTCTTCATGATTAACCGGAACAGTTACAGTTTGGCCAGTTTGGCTCACAACATGACTTGGCATTCTAGCCACAGTTTGAGCCACAATGGAGCTTGGCCCTTGAGCCACATTAGAACACACAGCCTGATTTTCAGTGGGAACATTTTGGGTCACATCCACATTGTTCGATTCGATTGCCATTTCTGAAAACAAACCAAATATTAGTTCCAAGAAACCTAAATTCAGTTAAACCAAAAACCAACTCTTGTTTTCCGAATTCCGAAACTGTCTTAAGCTTGTAGGAAAACAAGTCGCTAGTGGATGAAACCAATTGTATAAGTTTTATTCAATTACAATAGCTGGCTATTGAAATTAATAACCACAAGGCAAACGATTTCAATTTATAAAAAAAAAATTCCGTTTCAGAATTTTTCAACGGCTGAAAAAAATGTTTAGCAACACAAAATCAGAAATATAAGTTAACTGCAAGCTAAAACTGTAAACGACGAATCTGGAAGCTGCACACTATGGAACTACAAACCGTATGAATTAAATAGTAATGCGAAAATAATATGTAGAAAGAAAACACAAATTGTAGCAGGTTTCAAACCGAGGCCTGTGCGTGCACAGTTTCCTTAAAACCGTTTCGCCCCCTCACCATAAGTGCTGGAGGTTCAGTTCGAGCGGCTGTCTCCTAGGATACAACGGTAATAAGCAGAATCCGAGCACTACGGTCCTACTCCGGCGAATTGATCTAGTATCCGAACAATATCACCACAAGAACAAGACCTTACTGGACAAGGAATGCAAAAAAGAAGAAACTTTGTATGCAGGAATGTAGGTGAGATTTTCGAGTGTGTTAAATTGCTGGAGAATGAGCCTTTTTATAGGCATATTGCCCATTAATATTGTGACCATTGGGAGTCCATTGGAGTTACTTCCCATTAACACTGTGACCATTGGGAGTCTATTGGAGTTTTTTCAGTTTAGAAACTCAAAAGTCATTGGAGAAGGCCAAAAAAAAAAAATTGGCAAAATGTGGGCTCTCTGATGGGACCATTTTTGCCTTGGTCGGTCCAACATTCGTGTGCGTAGGTCGCGCCCGCACCCAAGTTCAAGGTCCGAAGGCCAATTCAGTTCGTGACTTGCACTCCCCTGCGCACGCACGTGGAGAGAGTCTCTATGCTACACATGATTACACATCTCTAAAGCATAGCCATATATAAAGTGGTTTGAGTTTCCTTGGTTTTCCTATGTGAGATAAATGTATTTTTTCCCACAAAACCAATTTCCAATGACCAACTTTGAGCTTCAATTTCTCATTCACCCGAACTTCATTTTTGGCAAATAAATACATAAAATCGATGTTCTCACCGAGGAGAACACATATCAACTTTGATATTCCACATTGGACCAACGGGTCCCATCGAAAATTGTGTCAAAAGTGAGCCGCTCACTCAATTTTTTCCAACAACATCTATGAGTCTCTTATGTAATAGGTCCACTCTTATGTTCAAATGATACTTTACATAATT
The DNA here is from genome assembly GCF_002742605.1 of Olea europaea var. sylvestris. NCBI lineage: Eukaryota > Viridiplantae > Streptophyta > Magnoliopsida > Lamiales > Oleaceae > Olea > Olea europaea. Next base: position 248,925 of record NW_019266999.1, read on the forward strand.
GTTCCTTTTGAGAATCCAATACGAAACATCTACAATTGGACTTGTAACTTTCTGTTAAAAGTTACCATATATTTTCTTAGTGGATATTCTGTTTCCATATATTAAAAGTTACCATATATGATCATCATCGATTTTACTTTTTCCTTGTTCTAAATAGAAAAGGAATTTGTATATACCAAAAACTAGACTCCTAACCCCCCAACGGATTTTACTTTTTCCTAGTTCAAAATAGTTAAGGAATTTGTATACCCCAAAAATTGGTCTTCCTATCCCTCACGGAAACACGCATGCATACCCTATTGTAGGGAAATCGTAGCATGCTTTGACATGAATTTTGGGTCAACAAACTTACTAAAAAAGATTAATTTCAAGATCTTTGTGTGGTTGAATCACCTTGCCTTCAAATCCCTAAAATTTGCATTTTCTTGTACTCCAATGGTCCAAATCCCAATCACAATGGAAGGGGATTATTATCCATAATTTAAGTGTCATTTCTTGTGAGACTTCATGTTAAAAATGTGGTTTTAGGGGCTTTTCAATTTTGGTGTGAATTTACATACAAATTTTCACCATATTTTTCATACCTTGCATTTTCCCTCTCTTTTCCATAACTTCTATACGAAAGTTTCAAGTGGTTACTTGGGAATTATGGGTTTGAATTCTAAATTCAAACCACTCCCTCCAACCCTTATAAGATCCTGCGGGTCGGGTCACCCCACATGGGTGACCCATTATTCGTATTTTCCATCAGACTCACCATGGAAACTCCACCTTGGGTAAGAGATATCAAATCCATATCTAAACAGGTGATGCTTGTATGCATTGATTTCCAAAAATGTAGTATTAAGGCAATCTTGACAAGGGCATAGAATACTGGATGTACCATCATGAATATTATCACATGCGAAAGCTAGAAAAATTCTCAACACATCTTGATTTCTCGTATCCACCCTATTACGCAACATAATCCAATTACGACCCAAGTTCAACAACCTTGTAAGTTTTCTTTCTCTGTAGCTGTTTCTCAGTTGCTTT
>NW_019266999.1:250015-305830 GCF_002742605.1 Olea europaea var. sylvestris
TATATATATATATATATATATATATATATATATATATATATATATATATATATTCAAAAAGGCATTGTCAACCGTGCTGAAAAATCCTCAATTTAAGAGCACAACCCAAAAGAGAGAAACTAATGGAGATTGCTCTTCTACTCAATTCAAAAAGCAGGGTCTTTCTCGTCGATCTTCTCTCTTCAAATGGCTCGAAGAGAAAAACTCATGGAGATCGTGAATTTGGAGGAGAATTTCTCATGTTTCTTGTCTCAAAAAATGACGACAATCATTTCAAATTGGTCTCTATACACTTCTTATCATGCTTAGCCAATCCAATGTCATCAATATCAATATTAGAATTACAATCTACCATCAGACATTTTATACAAATACAGTAATTTTTGTCCATATGACAAAATACTTGTACGAGATTTAAGCTTATTAAAAACTCAAGTACGACTGTTGAGATGACTGTATTTGGTCATGCGTGTAACTGTAAAGTTACCATTATACAAAAAAAGGGCTTTAACATGTAATCTAAAAGTTAATTCATGTTGATATCTTTAATCATTTCTCAATTGAGAATAAAAAATACAGTCTCTACCATCACGGTTAGCATTGATGTACAGAAGTGAATCTCATCGTTATGAAAAAATTTATCCAACTCAATACACTCACATTGAGTATAACATTTTTAAAAAATGAGCTTTATCTATCAGAAACTCACTAGTCTCCCACTTAACTTTCAAGAACCTGAATGTTTTCGGTAAATATAATTTCCGCATAGAACTTTCACCATATCCAGATTAGGTTGAAATTATATTCTCCATATATAGACTTCCATCACTTTTCTCGAAATTCCTCTTTTGATTTTTTCAACTAGCTCTTAGATCCAACTTGGAACCAATAATCATTGAAATTAGACAGTTCTTATATGGCTCTCACTTGGATAGATAAGTCCAACTCGGAAACAAATTACTCCCACTTGAATTAGAAGTTTGAATCATCTCTTCTATATTCAAAACTGATTCATCAATACATATAAAATCAATTTCAACGATGTTCTCCAATCTTTTTCTCCCTTATTGGGAAAAATGTCAAATTTCATATCTTATGACTTGATATCCATCCAAAAATTTCACTTAAGTACATTTTTGAACTATATGTATGTCATTGAGACACATCTTGTTCTTAATAGATTCATAATCCCATACTCATTATCGAGAACATATATAGTCAATTAAGAGTCTATGATAACCCACATTAGATTATTTACATGTCCAAGCTTATATATTATGAAGACACCAACATTGAGAGAGCTCCATTAATTGATACATTGTAGTTAGGCAACGCTCTTTTCAAAAGCAAATACGTAAGTTAGGCTGTATATCTCAAACCTCATCACATTCAGCAATATTTCGTTCCTTCAATCAAATACACCATATAATTTTTGGTGATTAAGAAATAGTCTATCAAATAAGAATCTCTTTCATTGCATAGATCATTGATATCTCGGGATAAAGAGTCATGACATCAGATAATTCTCAAAGTCTTCACTTCCACAATCTGATTTTCTACTTGACTTCAGAAAAATCTAAACTAGTACAATATCTTCAATTTAAGAAAATTAGAGGCATATCTGAAATGCGTGAATCTATCTATAAATATAATGAAAAGTAAAGTTCCATCTCTATCTCTTTTAATTACAGTCCGCAAAGAAATTTGGATGGATTTATTCTACGAAAATTTAGCTCTTACAGTTTTGAATGGTTCCCTCAACTCAAAACCTCAAACAATTGAAAAAAAATATCCAGAACCATAATAAACATCACCACTGTGAGTACGAATAGAAATACCACGCATAAGTTCAAGTAAGAGACCACTCTTAGAAGAACAATAATTGAGATCAAATTTAGTGGAATATTTGATATTATCTTAATATCAAATAGGAGGTCAGTTTCTCCACTTTGCAATACTAAATTCCAGTATCAATCATATAAACATCCACTCCATCTTTATTATTTGTATATATCTACTTTGTATCAAGTCAAAGGCTCGACAATAGAATAATATACCTTTTGATCTCATATAAACTGGGTTTCTAACATTTAAATCCACTATCCACACAAGATAAGATCCAATATGTATAGTGTTGACACGTAAACAACACTAAGATGAATATATTCAAGTGCAATATCTTTTAGCTTAACCACTTTCAAGCTAAGGGATTCAAATCATATAGTTGAAGCACTTGAATCTTTATAACATTGATCCTCTACCAAAATCACTTTCATTCACTTACTATCTGATAGTTCGTCTTGGTCCCTTTACCAGTCTCCTACATCTATCCCGCATTTGTTCTAGCTCATTCAATGCTTAAGATTCAAAATCTTAAGCAAGCTAGAATATTGCTACACAAACATGTCCTCAAGACTTAGCAACATCAAGTCGCACGTATTTTAACTCACATAGCGGGTAGTATTAATAGAAAAAAAATTGACACTTCAATTTGTAAGTCACAATGACTTTCAAAATTCCATATATTAAGAAGAGACTAATTTGAACTTACCACTCATCTAAAATTAATGTGACCAATGAAAATGTTAACACTACGTTAACCACCAACTAAGTTATATTTAAGAAAAAAGGTCATTTATAACATAATTTAACAATTTAAATGTTCGAGTACTAAAATTCACATTTTCCCGTACTCGACTAAGTTTGATTCAGATCTTTATTCTTTAGAGTAGTACGACCTACATAAGGTCTTCTATTACGTGGTTGATGCTCTCTAAAGCATCATGTCCTTCTAGTACATTTAAAATCTTATTATGCCAAATGTTATCGCATTTAGTTTATCACCTTTATTGAGGTTAAATTCTATAGATTTAGATGCCATGATCTTTCATATTTTTAGAGACATGTTATTCTTAATCAATGCCAATTTATGCACATATTTAATTTTACATTAACGCAAATTAACATCTATGATAGTTCAACGTTAGACACAGAGTCGAAAGTTCACTATGTTCCCAATCATCGTCCGCAATCCTATCGTTTCACTATCATAAACTTAATTTAATAATGCAAAATTTCATGAGTTCTAAGTGAGAATCACATTAATTCTTCCAACTTTAGAACCCCCACTCAGTTGATGAATCAAATAGTTCTTGGTGAGATTTTCTCTAAATCTTCCAATCACCGAACTATCACTCAACTGACAATCAATAGGTCTAAGTAAGAATCTCACTAATTCTACTGACCTTAGCATTTAGAACAATACATGATGTATTCAATTAGATAATTTCATAATATGCAATAAAAACATAAATATGCGCATTTATCCAATCATGACATGCATCATGATATAACAAATTAATTCTTTCAGAAGATAACTTCAATTATAATTCAAAAATAAAACTAACACCGTTTAAGTTTTATTTTACAAATTCTCAATCTCATCTAAATCTCGATCACAACACAGTCCTAATAACTGGGAAGTGACACACTAGAATTATTATATTCTGCTTGTCATCAAAAACTTATATCCTAAAATATTTATGTGTTCCACAATAGGTCATGTTCCAGATCCATTCATTTATATCGATAAGCATAGAACATTTCAACAAGTTTCATAGCCTTTGGTTTTCTAATATTCCTTCTAAGGATGCTATAAATATGCACAGATCTAGCTATATTTGATCGAGCACAAAAAAATTGAAACAAGTCACAATGGATCACATAACCTAATTAAGACTCACACAACTCATGAACGTATATATAATGCGGTATTTTAAATACTTTCGGAGTATTTTTCATTTAAAAATGAAACACTTAAAAAAAAAAAAAACTCTCACTAGGCAAATACTGCTTAACAAATATTCTCGATTTTTATAAAAAATTTAGAATCTAATCGAGTCCCAAAAAAAAATATTTTTGATTATCTGAAAATTAATTTTAATTGTACATAAAAATCAAGAATATTTGAGGGACCACTTTGCAATTTTCTAAAATTCATTTGAAAAAGTCAAACGGTAATTTTATTTGACATTCTAACTTTTAACCTTTTTTTTTAATAAAAAAGGGGCATTGAACACCCACTACACGCCAATCTGCGGCGCTTATTCAATGAAAAAAATTCGTTAATTCATCCCTTTAATCAATTTTAACGTTCCGAGTTTATCTGTGTGGTCAGATTTCATAATATCAAATTTTACGATTGTGTTCTAGACCCAAACAGATCCAATCGAGACTAAAAAAATGGGAAAAAAGTATTGTTCATCTTTAAAAAAAAAAAACATAATTTTCAGATTTTTTTTTATCAATATTTCGGGAGGCCATAACTTCTTCATTCCAAAGCCAAAATTTATGTTTTTTATATTATTGAAAAGGTCTTGAGAAGATCCATCCAACCATATCAAATGGGCATCATGAAACACAATGTGGAAGAAGTTATCATCTGATGAAGTTTCTGATTTTACAAATTTTCACTAAAAAAAAAAAGATTTTCACCTAAACTTTGGGAGGGCATAACTTTCTCTTCTCAAGTCCAAAATTAATTATCTTTATATCGTTAGAAAGGTCTCGAGAAGATCTATCCAACCATACCAAATGGACAACATGAAACTTAATGTATAAAAAGTTATCACGTGATGAATTTTAGGATTTTACCAAGTTTTACGCTTAAAATTCAGATTATCATTCAAATTTCAAAAAACTCATAACTTCTTCGTTTTAAATCCAAAATTTGAGTTCTTTATATGGTTGGAAAGCTTATGAGATGAACTTTCTAACCATACTAATCTTGCTGCATGAAGATGAACGAAAAAATGGCAGTAAATTATCAAATGATGCCACTAAATACCACATAAGATTTCAAAACTTTGCATACAAGACTCATAACCCAATTCTATCATGTAATGACATAATTAAGCATGAATTACAGCAAGGAATTCAACCTTATGGCTCTGATACCAATGTAGAAAAATTGTAGAATGCTTTGACATGAATTTTGGGTCAACAAACTTACTAGAAAAGATGAATTTCAAGATCTTTGTATGGTTAAATCACCTTGCCTTCAAATCTCTAAAATTTGCATTTTCTTGTACTCCAATGGCCCAAATCCCGATCACAATGGAAGGGGATTATTATCCACAATCTAAGTGTCATTTCTTGTGAGACTTCATGCCAAAAATGTGGTTTTAGGGGCTTCTCAATTTTGATGTGAATTTACATACGAATTTTCACCATATTTTTTATACCTTGCATTTTCCCCCTCTTTTCCATAACTTCTATATTGAAGTTTCAAGTGGTTACTTGGGAGTTATGAGTTTGAATTCTAAATTCAAATCACTCCCTCCAACCCTTATAAGATCCTGCGGGTCGGGTCACCCCACATGAGTAACCCATTATCTATATATACTTATACCCAAAACCTAAATTAGTACTCTTTAAGCCATTCATCTTAGCTTTTTGTTCAATTCCCAGGACTAGGTTTTTCTTTTTCAGTTACTTAACATGGAAAACAGGTTTTCCAGAGGTCAACTCGGGTTCAAGCAAGCATATTGTTGTACTTCTTTCTCCAAATCCAAAAAATCTGAACTCAAATGTGGCGATAAAATTGTGATGCCCGAATCAGCCCTTCATGCATTGATGGCCAGGAATATCCCATATCCATATATGTTTCAGATTAAACCATATTACAATCCAGGGCAAGTTTCTCACTGCGGCATCTCGGAATTCACTGCGGACGAGGGATTTATCAAGGTGCCCGATTGGATGATGGAGAACTTGAATTTACAAGAAGGAGAGCTTGTACTGGTCGAAAGCACCTTACTTCCGACTGGAAATTTCATGAAACTGCAGCCGCATTCAACAAAGTTCATCCAACTCTCAAACCCAAAAGCTGTTCTTGAAAAAACTATGCGCAGTTTTTCTTGTTTGAGCACCGGGGATACCATAATGGTCACTCATAATGACCAGAAGTTATGCTTTAGTGTTTTGGAAACCGAAACCTGGCCCTGCAATTTGTCTCATAGAGACGGATTGTGATGTGGATTTTGCTGCACCTCTTGACTATAAGTAGGGGTGGGCGTGGGTTGGGTTGGGTCGATTTTTACCCCAACCCTAACCCAACCCAACATGGTCGGTTTGACAAAAAACCAACCCAACCCAACCCACGAAAATATTAAAACCCAACCCAACCCAACCCAACCCAATCAAGTGTCGGTCGGGTTGGGTTGGGTTGGGTTGGTCGATTTGAACAAAGTTTAATTTATTACCATAGTCCATAATATGTTCAAACAAAACCAACACCAACACGTCATTCAAATAACTAAAATACAATTAATATTTAATACGACGTACAAGTTACAACCATGCAAATAAAAGTTCACCCAAATACAATTAATTCAGTTATCCATTGTCAAAAAACTTGAAAATTAATAAACTTGTGGCAGCTACATAACTAATTCATCGGACACTGCATCTGAAAAGCAGTCTGGGAAATGCCAGCAAGTCACAACTCAATTTCTGTCAATTTTTCTTGACTGCAGATAGTTGAATAGCCTTGAATTTGAATTGGGATGACTGGTATCAAAACTCAATTAAGAGAGTTATCAAATCACAGTTGCACTTGCATTGTTTAATTCTGCAAGTAAATAATTCAAACAATAAAGACAAGTTTGAAACACATGAGAAACACCACATTTGTCTTCAGTTAACGGAACAACTTATAAGCACCACATTTGTCTTCAGCAATCTCAAAAGTGCTCCAAGAAACAGAAGAATTGGAGAAAGGAGAGTAAATGGATTAATTATTAACAACATTTGAAGTATTCACAGCAAATGAGAATCACGACATTTGTCAAACAGCAAAATAAATATGAATACAATTAAGTGGCTGTTCATCACTCCATTTTACACAGCTGTTCCATGAGTCAATTTCACAGCATAATCTAAATTTTCAAGTTCACACAAGGTAAATTTCACAAGAGTTCCAAAATTCAGTGTTAATTCGTTTATAGTATCATAAACCAACTCTTCTTCAGCCTTTTGCAACCACATCACTTGTGTAAGAAAAACAGTGGCGTATGCATTACGAGAACATTCGAAGGAAGTTATTGGCGTATGCCATTGGCTTGACATCAGGGTGTGGCTGCAGTTCATCAATAAACTTCAGTTTCAAAATGAGAAATTGAAAATATAAATTATGATTCAAATAGAACTATATGCAAATCCAGATCACCAGCATAAAGTTTCAGACTTCAACAATCTCCTGCTCATTGGTCAAATTAATCGTGTAGATATAAATCATTGAATATTGCTATAGATACTGTTTAGAATTAAGATTCACAAAGAAAGTGTACAAGATAAATGAACAGAGAGACTTATTATAATTTATTTTGGCATTCAAAGATACACCAGTTCATACAAACTTTACAGGAGCATCGTGCAGAAGGTTTACTCTCCACAAGTATTACATATGCACGATTGAACTCAACATCTCGAGTTCTAATGCAATTTGACCTCATATCACAATTTGAACTCAACACATAAAGTACCAAACTTTGACCAACCTCCTGAAGATAATGCACATGAAATCGAAAGAATCCAGACGCCTGTAAATCATTGAAATACACAAAGCTTTTACTTGGGTAATGATATTGTTAATCATTTAAGAACTAAAGCTAAAGATCAAATGAGTAGCAGACTAGGTTTGAAGCTAAACAAGAACAAAATGATAGATGAAAACCTAGAATCAAGCAGAAAAAGTGCACCTCCAGGGAAATAAAAGGCATATGAGAAACTCAGGTTGTTGAGTAATGAGGTGAAGAAAGCTATTTATGTACCTGACACAAGATATGTACTCCATGATCTTGATGAAGAAACAAAAGAGAGAGCCTTGCTTTATCATAGTGAAAGACTAGCCATAGCTTATGGGCTTCTCAGTTTACCTGCAAGAACCACATTGAGGAGTTTACCTGCAAGAACCACATTGAGGATCATAAAGAGGTTTCATCATTTCAGGGATGGGAAATGCTCCTGTGGAGACTTCTGGTAGAACATGAATGTGTCCCGTTATATGTATTCAGTTGCCCACTTCTTTTAGTCACATATCATGTAATTGCAGTGTTGACAAATAAATACAATATTGTACAGACAAGAATGGGGATTACTTACATTTTCGGTCCTACAAAAGGTTGATTATCACTACACAATCAGACTCAAAACAACATCCATCTCACCAAGTGAAAGAACTTTTAGCCAAAATATCCTTCAAACATAGTTAGAGCATTTCAAATATGTAATTGCATATTTAGTGATCTCAATTATATTAATGTATAGCAAAAGCAATTCTACGATATTAGAGCTCTAGAACTTACATTCTTTAAGCTGGATAGTGTCTTTGCATTTTGCAGCACATGATAAAGTCAAAAAACCTACCTGTTATCATGGAGCAAAAGTTTTGTTGAAGCAAAAGTTTTATTAACCGACCTGTTATCATAAAAAAACTGTGTACAAGTCATTTTGACAAAACTTAGAAAACTGATGGAAACATACAAATCATGAAATTATTTACCACCTAATATGGTTACCTGAAAAGTGAACTCTTGTAAAATAAGTGAATCACTTAGCATTGGGCTCTTGGTCATCTTCAGTTGATTTTGAATTGATTGAATCTAAAAGTTCATCCATTTGGTTGTAATGCTCAACATCTTCCATGCAAAAACCATCCAAGTTTGGAGAAGCTTTCAACCAATTTTGAGTGCACACTAAGACTTCAACCATCCTAGGACTTAAGGAACTACGAAAAGGATCAAGCATCCGTCCTCCAATACTAAATGCACTCTCTGAAGCAACAGTTGAAACTTGAATTGCCAGCACATCTTTGGCCAAATTGGACAAGACACCATACTTATTTCCATTAACCTTCCACCAATCCAAAACTTCAAAATCCTTGTTCTCTATGCTTTCACGAGCATCCAATAAGTATCGTTCAACATCATTTTTTATCTCAATTGAATCCTTCACTGCTTGTTTTTCCAAAAATCTATTAAGGCGAGCATCACTCATAGTAGAAGAACTTCCTTTACATGTATTGGTAGAACTTATAGACTCCTCAGTTGACACTTTACCACTTCCATCAATACCTTCATGACCCACATACCACTCATAAATATCCATCAAATTGGCTTTCAAAGATTTCATCATTTTACTAACAACTTCCCCATCCATATATAGATCATTCACACAATATTCAACATAATCCATTTTGTATCTTGGATCGAGGATAGTAGCAAAAAGCAACAATTGATTCACATTTTCCATTTTACCCCAATACTTATCAAACTTCTTCTTCATGTTTGTCGCCATTTCGCCCAACAAAAAGTTTCCACTTAATATCCACTCATCCAATTCGATTACAAGATTACAAATTTCATGTAGATAAGCACAAGCACTAACACGCAATGAAGCACTAAAAATCAAAGTCACATCAAAGAAATTTTTATGAAATTTAACAAACACAGATGCATTCTCACAATCTAAACTTGACGGAGGTCCACCCCTCCTTCTACCACTATCATCTTCTCGAAAGTAATGCGAATACTGAGCATCCTCCTCTTCTAACCTATCAAAAGCTTTTTCAAATTTCAATGCCGTCTCCAACATCAAATAAGTAGAGTTCCACCTAGTTAGAACATCTAAAAACACAATAGACTTGCAATCGATCTTCTCTTTCAAGCACAAGCATTAACACGCAATGAAGCACTAAAAATCAAAGTCACATCAAAGAAATTTTTAAGAAATTTAACAAACACAGATGCACTTTCCCAATCTAAACTTGACGGAGGTCCACCCCTCCTTCTACCACTATCATCTTCTCGAAAGTAATGCGAATACTGAGCATCCTCCTCTTCTAACCTATCAAAAGCTTTTTCAAATTTCAATGCCGTCTCCAACATCAAATAAGTAGAGTTCCACCTAGTTGGAACATCTAAAAACACAATAGACTTGCAATCGATCTTCTCTTTCCTTGCACACTCCTTCAATTTTTCATATCTAGCAGGAGAAGATTTCACATATTTGATTGCATTACGAACATTCTCGATGGAATCATGTGCTTCCCTCAACCCTTCACCAACGATCAAATTGATAATTGCACAACATCTCAAATGCAAATACTTCCCATCTAGAACACATCCATCACTACCCCAAGCAACCACCTTTCGCCTAAGATAAGAAATGGTTGTGTCATTGGAGCTTACATTATCAACAATGATTGCAAAAAATTTCTCAATCCCCCAATCGTGATTGCAAAAATTTTCTCAATCCCCCAATCATGCAAACAAGTCTCAATCATTTTTCCAATAGTTTCTCCCCTATGATTTGGAACGACACAAAAATTCAAAATACGCTTATTAAGCGTCCAATTAGAACCAATGTAGTGTGCTGTAAGAGACATGTAATTAACATTCTAAATAGAAGTCCAAGTATCAGTTGTAAGGGAAACCCTTTGATGGTTAAAAGAAAAAGCATCTCTCAATTTTAGTTTTTCATCCAAATACAACTGATAAATGTCTCTTACTAGAGTCCTACGAGATGGAGCCTGAAACTGAGGACATGCTACACTACGAAAGACCCTAAAACCACGAGCTTCAACAAACCTAAAAGGTAGTTCATCCAAAACTATCATTTTAGCACATGCAACTCTACACTCTTCTTTGCTTCGACCAATAGCAATAACATTGCTCCCTCCACCCTTTTTGTTCTCAAATGATAAGGACTTCTGTTTTTTATCCACCAATCTACCTGGATACTTATTACATTTATTTGTCAAATGACTACTCAATGTACTAGTACCACACTTCTTAGTGCCACAGCATAATCCACTCCACAATAATTACACTTACACCTAACATTTGGATCATCCCTTGAGCCTAATAGAGTAAAATGATCCTAAACATAAGAAGATAATCTGTTAGTTTTTCGTTAACCCAATGTTGACGGAGCACGTGGAGGAAGACCAGATTGCAAATTAATTGACGGTGCAAGTGGAGGAAGACCAGATTGCAAATCAGTATCTTTCAATTGAGCTTGTGTGCCATGTTCTTCCATAACTATCAACACATTCCACAAAAATCATGAATGCACCAAAATAAATATATTAACTTGTGTGCATTATCTTTTTAAGCATGCAAGTGCAAGACCAAGAAAAAGAGCCTAGGGTAAATGTGTAAGTGTGTAGTTAAGTACAAAATAAAGGATAGGGGCAGGATAAGTACAAAACATTAATTTTTACATAATCTAATATTTTAAATCTACTAATTTAAACAGAAGAAAACAAGAATAAAACAATAAGGTCATGCCCTAGAATTTGTTCTACAAAATATTCTAACTAAAACATTTATTTTTACATAATCTAATATTTTAAATCTACTAATTTAAACAGAAGAAAACAAGAATAAAACAATAAGGTCATGCCCTAGAATTTGTTCTACAAAATATTCTAACTAAAACATTTATTTTTACATAATCTAATATTTTAAATCTACTAATTTAAATGTAATTTAATTTTTTTTTTTTAACATTTTAGTCAATGGGATAATCTCAAGATTCTTAACATTTAAAATGGAAATTTGCATAGTATGTTGAGAAATGTTAAAGCTGATTCTGAATTTAAAACGAAATCCCAAAAGATGTTAAAAGTTAAAACCAAAGAAGCATCAAGAACAAGATTGAGTCAAGGATGTTAAAACTGATTCTGAAGTAGCTAAAACTAATTTTGAATCTACTCATAAATCCCAAAAAAATAGAAAACACAAGGCTTAGGTGCTTAACTTTCCCCAGCTAAAACTAATTCTGAACTTTCCCCAACTTCCTGATTGATCAAAGAAAAACTCACAAGCAAAAACTAGATTTTTAACAAATCAACATAAATCACATGGCTTAGGTGCTTAGAGAAATCAGTTCATAACATGACTTTCAATCAAATCTCTAGCATGATAATGCAAATATTGGAGAAGTACTCCTTCTAGGCTCAATGATTACTTGTTATTTCAGAGAAATGCAAACTTAAGATGCCTCATAGGATATCAAATCAACAAATTATGTTATTGTTGTGCATTAAGGACATGGTTAGTTGGACAAGCCAAGACTCGTAAAGAAAATTTTCAGCTGTCATGTCCCAGTAGAACACCGTAAATGTATGTACTAACTCTAATTTCAACCATATTACGATTACAAAGATTTCTAAACTAATATGCCCTGATAGAAGAATTTATTGCCGTAGGTGTAGTGTAACCAAGCTCGACTATGGAAACTCCATTTGCTGGCAAGAGAATGTAAGTTGACCAAGCATTTCCAATCGGATTGCTTAACAGAACAAGACAAGCATAATATGAAACTAAATTCACATGATTCAAGTTGGAAGTTGGAATTCCAACTGTACAATGCTTTTTTAATCAACAACTGAAAGGTCAAAGCCCTAGAAACTCAACCAACCTCATCGATTGCTCTCCAATCGGAGTACAGAAGCAATTATTTTTAACACATATTATGACAAACCAACTAGATACAAAATGCTTTTCACAATTTCCTACTCTAAGCAAACGAAAACATATATTTCATCCTTGACAGAGACCAATGTTGTTTGGTACAAAAATTTTGCCTTAACAAAAGAAAAACGACAGAAATACAGTTGGAAAATGAAGAAATATACTTACCCGGTTACCTCCCTAAGACAAGATGATGACCAGCAGTAGCAAGGATGAAATTGGATGACGAAATCGCCATTGATCTGGGTCGGCGACTCGGCGGTGGTCACTAAGGCGCCAGACGGCCCATATGAGAAGAGAAGTGTCCTTGGAGTTGGAGTTTAGATTAGGGTTTTTAGTTTTTACATCGTTTTTGAGTGTTTTTTTTTTTTTTTTTTTTAATGTGGGCGGTTCGGGTCGATTTTGTTATGTTAACCCACAACCCGAACCGAACCGACCCAATTACTCAACCCATGGACCGAAAAACCGCCCAAAAAACCAAAAAACCGACCCAACCCGGCCGGTTCGGGTCGGGTCGGACGGTTTACTCGGGTTGGGTCGGTTTTTGCCCACTCCTAACTATAAGGAACCTGAAAAACAGGAAAAAGTAGAGGAGGAGGAGACTGAAGAAAAGACAAAATTTAAGCCATTCACTGGCAAGGGGAGACGCTTGGACGGGGAATCTGTAGACGGTAAAGTGGCTAGCAGCAAGACTCAAGAGAACAATACGCCGACCACCAGTGGCAGCTCCGGCGCATCAGGTGCGGTTTCGGCGTCAACCACCAGTGTTGGCGGCAAGAAATCTGGAAAGCTTGTTTTTGGTTCCAACGGCTTGGAGAGATTACCAGATGACTCGAGGAATGGCTTCACACTTGAAGAGAGAAAAGAGCAAAAATTTCAAGCTTTCACAGGCAAGAAACATGTACTAGGAAGCCTATAGTTGGTTTATTAGTCGGCTCCTTTTTAGTTCCATTTTCATAGTTTATTTCGTTGAATTTTATTCAATATTAGGATGCTCACAGATTTTTAGGATTTGGCTACTTAATTGCATGCTCATAAAATTAACGGGAATACAAAAGGGATTGTTATTATTGGAGTAATCGCCAAATCCAATGTCCATGCTTTATTTAAATTATTATAAATCATAAAGAGATACTGTGTTATCAGGATGATGAATGAATAGTTGATAATCTATAAGTTTAAAGCCATACGTGATTCGACACAATCATTTTTCTAAGACTTTCGAAAAGCTTCTTGATTTTGAGTGTGCTGAGGTTGAATATTCCTTTGTCTGATTTGGGCGAAAAGGAGGAGGATTCCTTCTTGGTTTTGCAAATTCCGTGTAAAGCCATACCTTACAATCTTGTTTCGAGACTTTCGTAAAGCTTTCTGATTTTGATGGAGCTGAGGTTGAATATTCCTTTATATTTTCAAAAGATTGACTCCAACATATTCACTCTTTGGTGTGTGATGCTTTCTTTGTGTTGATTATTCATCTTTTCTCTACATATTGTTGTCATTGAAGCTACTCAATCCAATAATTGTTCGTAATTTCTGATATAATTGAAGCTTCTCATTCTAAATTTGTTGGTTTTCAAATAACAGTATGAAAAGTTCATTTCAGGGTCCTTAGTTTTCTTTTGTATTCTTAAGAAACAGAGTGATCATAGCCAGATATATACAGAGGGACTTTCCATTTTCTCAATATGATATAGGACTTGTCTCTTAGAATATTAACCACAAATTCTACATTTTAGCATTACTTATGTTAGAATGTTTCTTTTAAAGGTTTTATTCCAAGTCCTTCTCTACCAATCAGGAATGTTATACATTTTTGCAATTGATTTTTAATTTCTTTCAATTTATTGCTAAAATGATCAGCACTAGAAGTGCCATATTTATAATCCCACTAGTCACTTCCAAGTTGCTTCAATTTCCAAGATATGTTGATGGCTTGTATTTGGCTTTTGATTGATCAATATCACCTCATAACCAAGTCGAACGTCAAGCATTTTTCTTGTCCAAGGTCAGATATTGGAGGGCTTCTAATGGCCTATTTACGGCAGATTATGTGGCAATGCATTCTGGTGTCTATTGGAACAATGCATTCAATTGGATAAACCTTTTTGGGGAATTATTTGTATCTCAATTTTGATGCACAGAAGCTTGGAAATCTCAAAATAACCAACAGGGACAGTTGGACTGGCTATAATTAATTGGCCATTCTGGTACTTCAGGGAGTCTTGAGGACATTTGCATCTAATTGAACTATGTTGTGTTCACCGCACACATTTTAATGTTTTTGAGATGAAAAGAGACTCTCATCTTTGAGCCTACTAATGAAGTGTTCAGTATACCCATTCCCAAGGAAGGGAGGGAGGGTTAAGTTATGAAGGGCGGTTTGATACTTTCGGGTGGTTCATGGAGTCTATTTCTCCTGTTTGATATGTTATGCTCTGAGTCCTTGAATGATTTAGGATACATTTTTATCATTATTTTCATAAGATGCGTAAAAATAAAAAACAAAAATAGAAAACATGTAGGATATAAAGATACAAGAATCATGTGTACAAGGATATGAACTTCAACCGATTATAAAAATTTTTGAAGACGTTTTGTGTAATAAATTGACTGTACAGTTCATATATAAGAAGCTAGGAAGGTTCATAATGTTCCCAAGTCATTTTTTTCTTTTAAAACATGAAACATGAGCGACTATAAACAGTTCAAACAAGGGCTTAGACTATTTGCATGCTGATTTTTTGTTATATTAAGCCCCAGTAGAATAATTTTATGAGGAAATTTCATTGAGTGTCAAAATTTGACTATGCATTATCAAAAATGCTACCTTTCAAATTTTCTATCAAAAATGTCAATTTAGGACATTTTTGACCCTATGAATTATTTGAATACCTTATATATCATTGTACAAAACCTCTGGAATGAAATGACAAAATGTCGGAAATGAAATGACAATGTGTCAGAGTGAAATGACAACATAGCTCTGAAATAGCTTACATTTAACTGTCGTTCCCGACAGTTAGTATCAGTAATTCTTGACAAATGGACTCATCGATAGATCAGATGAAGTTTTCGACAGATGAACTATCGGGAACGACAATTCCTTTCTTTACTTAAGTTCAGTTCCACAATTTGAACTTTGGTTCCAACATTGCACATGTGTTTCGCATTAACATGTATGAAATACTATGATTTCATGATTTGTTAATTGATTTGTCGTTGTTTATGCTTGATTGATGCATTCATTTTCTATGTTCCAGTTTCAATGGTGTGTTTCGCATTTTTTGTTCATTATGCTTGATTGATGAATTCATTTTCGCCCTGAAATGTCATTTTGGCTGCCCACATGAAGTGGGTAGAGATCTATGTGCACGAGAACGATTATGACAAATTATGTTCATCAATTGACTTCCATAATAACTTTGATCAGATTGTTGTTATTATTGCTTATTTATCTATAATGTATGACTGCTTTTCACATTACTGGGGTGACAGGAGAAACAATGAATTTATATGAGATACGCGATGGTTGTTCATCATTCGACGTTGTTGAAAGAAGTCAGAATATTTGTTAATGCGTAGTCTTATGCTTCACATTTCTATGTTCGACAATTTAATCACCGACACGTACTTTGACTTCGGTTTGGTAAGGCTGCTACTACTGTGTAATATGATTCAAATAAAGATGAAAGTTGGTTTGATAAGGTTGCTACCACTTAACATTTGCATAAATCTTTTTGGTATCTTTTCCCTTAAAAAATATTTCAAAAATGAGGAGTATCATGATTAATAGTAGTTTCAAAAGTATTATTCACTTTGATGATCATGTTGTTTTTATCATTTAAAAAAGAGTAAGCTATTCGATAAAAAAAAAATCGTAATAACTAACCTCTCAAAATGGATGATGAATCTAATAATAATGTCTTATTGATCAAGGAATGAAAAAGATGGATGAAGTGAGGGTTTGTTGAATATATTTCTTTGATGTTAAATAGGTTTTTTACTTCTTTTATCTTTTTTTTTTTAAAGTAAATTCATATTATACAATAGAATATATATCCAATAATTATAATATATAAATTTAACTAATCAAATCATAACATTAATTAATTGGATTGGAACATAGCATTAAATGCTCCTAAAAGGGGACATGAAGGATAAGTTGGACATTTTCCATAAAAAGTGACATTTTTTATAAAATTAGGTGCACATTCAATTTTTTTGTGCATTTTAAAAAAAAGTGACATTTTTGATAATTTCCCATAATTTATTTATCCTGTAAATGAAGCATGGACAATTCATTTACAAAAGAACAGCGAATCTCGAGGTGTCAACGTAATAAACTAATAATAGAATTAGCCTTGTTTTGAACCACAAAGCTTGTTTTGAACGTAATTCATTTACAAAAGCACGGACAATTCATTTACAAATTGGGGGCTTAATATAGAACCATTGACCTTGTTTTGAACCACAAATCTTGTTCTGCAATTCTCATGAACTAGTCAGTTTCATAGCAATCATTGCATTGAAATGCAGCAAACCACACTCAAAAACACAAAATACCAATATGAACAACGTGGGTTCAAGTTGTTTCATCAATTCACGATCTCTTTACTTAACTGAAATCTTGTTACGTCTACCAATAAAATCACTCGTCCGCTTCAAATTATGCTTCGTTTGTTCCACATTTTTTCAACAAAAATGCATTTTAAACATCACATCATGAGTCCTACCTTGGAGTGTTGAAGTCAAATATTGTAAGCTGATTTGATGGAAAAAATGTATTATTTTCCCAAATAATGTGCACCAAACGGGGGCTTAGTATCCAGACACTGGTACTTTTTGATCACAAATCAAAATTCTACCATCGACCTAATCTGAACCCCAATCCGGCCTTAGGCCTTTTATTGCCCTGCTCTAACTTACGGAGTAGCCCCTGGTTTGAATATGTCCCCTTCTCTGTCCAAAATCCTACCAATCCACCTTTTAGAAAGCTCAAATTTACTAAAACCCCTTTTGGCATTAGTACTTTACAGTCTTGTAATGGACTCTTACTTTGTAGTAGCTTTCAGGCTCATGCCCATAATCTCAAGTACTATGTACAATCGCACAACAAAACACTTCACTAAACTTCCAAAGCCAGAGAAACAAACTGGGATCATAAAGAATCTACATGGTGTGAACTTAGCTTTTGATCCTCCCAAGACTCCTCACTACAAAGTTGTTCGTGTTCAACATTTAGAATTAGATCAAGAAGAGAGAGAATATCAGATTGAAGTTTATTCATCTGAAACTGGTTTTTGGAAAGTATCCAGCCAGCCTGTCACAGCTGAAGCTAATTTCGATAAAGGGGTATATTGGAATGGTTTGATCCACTGGATTGGAAGATTTGAGTCTTTATATTTCATCATTGATGAGGAAAGCCTCATAACATTGCCAATGCTGCCTTTCCCAGATGGTTGTGAGGAGGAGAAGCAACTACTATATCGGGGAGTCTTGTGGTCATCTAAACTTTATTGAGACATTTGGTCAACAAATTCAGTTCAATGTCTATGAAATGAAGAGGGACTATTCTGAGTGGTTTGTGAAGTACCAGGTTGATCTGTCACCACTTGTTAGTGCTTTTCCTGGGATGATCCGAAGTTATACTAACCCCCGACAGACTGGTATTATTATGGCTTGTCCCGATTTTGTCTGATTCAGGGCGAAAAGGATAAGGATTCCTTCTTAGTATTGCAAATTCCGGGTAAGACCATAAGATACAATCTTGTTTATAAGACTTTCGATGAGCTCCATGATTTTGAGGTTGCTGAGGTTGATGGTTCCTTAAGATTTTCATGGACAAATGATTTTCAACACATTGAGTCTGACTGCAATGTTTGAAGCTTGTTGTGGTGTTGATTAATTAGCTTCTAACAAAATATCGTTAAGGATATTTAGCCTAATAACTGTTTTTATTCCTGGGAGAACTTAAGCTTTTTATTCAGAATTTGTTGCTTTTCAAATAATAATGTAAAAGTCGAAGGGATTTCAGGGACATTCTTTTTATTAAAGACTTTAAAAGAAAAGTTTAATTAACAAATATTTTTGTACACAGTCTTGAATAGCCAACTCAAAATATCAGCACTTCTTGAATATTTCATAGATGAAGAAATGCTAGAAATGTTGCCAATGCCGCCATTGGAAGGGAGAGGTGTTTATTATTTTGTTGAGTATTGTGATCATCTAAACTACATCGAGCTATTTGGCCCCTGTTTGGCAGATTTTAATTAGAAATTAGATCGTTACACAGTCATGTAGGTCCTACTGTAGCAGCAATATTTGACTCAAAATTACCAAATAGTTAAAGTGGAATGATGAAAAGATCTATGTGTCTCTTTGTTTGTTTTTCCTATAAAGAAAAGACCATTCTGATACTCAGGGAGTCTTGAGGAGATTTGTGTCACACGACAAGCAGTGCTACAATATATGAATAACTAAAGCAATATCAAACAATGGACTATTTGTTTGAACCTCCTGAACAACCTTCAACGCATCACATTCGGCCTCTGCTATTACCAATCCATAGTCAAACCATTTCCTCCTGTAATGCAATAGCCTCCTTATCTTGAGGAGAATACAAGAATGCAATTTTAGATTTTATTTTTTATTTTTATTTTTAATTTTTTCCAGCACATGGATCCCATTGTGAGATAGAAAGGCAAAAGAATCGGCTGCTACGTTTGCAATGGTCCAAAAATCATTATGTAACTCCATTATCTACAAAGAGTTGCTCACAGTGTTCACAAGCTCAGATAGACCTAGTTCCCTATATTATAAATTCCTATGCTTCTATGTCTATTTATGTTACATTCATCATTAATTTCCGAATTTAGATTAGCACTTGCTCTGTAACAACGAGTGACATGTTACATAGGACAACATTCATTAAAATATGTTTGATAGTCATTTATATCGGTTTAAATTAAAAAAAAAAAAAATAGATAGACAAGAGTGATGGATAAGTGGGTAGTACTGATGAAACCTACAAAACATGCGGATAAAAAGTAAGTTTGAACGATTTTAAACAGTGAAAACAAGGGCTTAATTAGCCTATTTGCATACAGATTTTTTTGTTATATCAAGCCACCATTTGGTGGGCTGTCGTGTATCACAATTCAAAGGATAGAATAATCTCTTTATCTTGTAAATGAACCATGGACAATTAATTTCCAAAAGAACAATGAAAATAATTGAATAAAATACCGACAAAGAAAATAATATAAGCCTCATCGACCATGTTTTGAGCCAAAAAAAACTTGTCCTGCAATTCTCATGAACTAGTCAGCAAATCGTTAGCTTTCATAGCAATCTTTGCATTGAAATGCTGCTATATTATACCAGCAAACCACACTCAACAACAGAAAATACTAAGATGAAAATCAAAATCAAACTCATCAGAACAGCCGAGCAGGCAACGTCGGCCCAAGGTGTTGTATCAATTGATGATCTCTTAACTGAAATCTTGTTGCGTCTCCCCATAAAATCACTCATTCGCTTCAAGTTAGTATCCAAACACTGGCACTATTTGATCACAAATCCGAAATTCTGCCATCTACGTAATCCGAACCCCAATCCTGCCTTAGGCCTTTTATTGCCCTTCCCTAACTTCCGCATTAGCCCCTTGTTTGAATATGTCCCCTTCTCGGTCCAAAATCCAACCAATCCACCTTTTAGAAAGCTCAAGTTTACTAAAGACCCTTCTCGCATTAGTATCTTGCGGTCTTGCAATGGACTCTTACTTTGTAGTAGCTTACGAGCTCGTAACCATAATCTCAAGTACTATGTCTACAATCCCACAACAAAACGCTTCACTACACTTCCAAAACCAGATCAAGGAACCGGGATCAGAAAGAAAATATGTGGTATAAACTTAGCTTTTGATCCTCCCAAGTCTCCCACTACAAAGTTGTTTGTGTTCAACATTTAGAATTAGATCAAGAAGAGAGAGAATATCAGATTGAAGTTTATTCATCTGAAACTGGTCCTTGGAAAGAATCCAGCCAGCCGTTCACAGCTAATGCCAATTTCGAAAAAGGAGTGTATTGGAATGGTTCGATGCACTGGATTGGTAATGGGACCTTTGAGTCTTTATATTTCGTCATTGATGAGGAAAGACTGGAAACATTGCCAATGCCGCCTATCCCAGATGGCTGGGAGGGAAGAAGCAACTACTATATTGGGGAGTCTTGTGGCCATCTAAATTTTATTGAGACATTTGGTCCACAAATTCAGTTCGATGTCTATGAAATGAAGAGGGACCATTCTGAGTGGTTTGTGAAGTACCAGGTTGATCTGTCACCACTAGTTAGTGCTTTTCCTGGGATGATCCGAAGTTATCTTAACCCGACAAACTGGTATTATTATGCCTTATCCATATTTTGTTTGATTCAGGGTGAAAGGTACGGGGATTCCTTCTTGGTATTGCAAATTCCGGGTAAGGCCATACGGTACAATCTTACTCATAAGACCTTCGAGAAGCTCCATGATTTTGAGGTGCTGAGGTTGAAGATTCCTTAAGATTTTCATGGACAAATGGATTTCAACACATTGAGTCTCTCTGCTGTGTTTGAAGCTTGCTGTGGTGTTGATTAATTAGCTTTTGTCTACATATTATTGTTAACGAATTATTTAGTCTAATAATTGTTAAGTAATTTCTGAGAGAGTTTGAGCTTTTTATTCTGAACTTGTTGCTGTTCAAATAATTGTGTAAAAGTCTAAGGGGATTTCAAGGACATTTTTTTATTAATAATTTAAAGAAAAGTTCAATTAACAAATATTTTGGTGCAGAGTCTTGAATAGTAGGCCATTTCATTTTCTTAGCCAACTCAAAATATCAGCACTCTGCGACTATTTCATAATTTAGTTCAAGAAATCTTGGATTTGAAATAGAAACATGCCATCATTAATATAATGGTTGACATAATGCCACCTAACACTTCATCATTGAACTATTTTAAACATAGTCAACTTTTTCATTTAATCACATCTTGTCAACTAATATTATATCACTCCGTTTGTCAATCACTTTCTGTTAAAGTGACGACCCTTGGAAATAAGATTTCACATACAGTATTTGAGTAATCCTCAACTTTTTCTTGTATTTTCCCTTTTTTTTTGGGGTTAATTTAAATTTGGTCGAAGTAAAATAGTTCAATAGGAAAACAAAGTGCAGTTGTATTACAAAAAGACATTTAAGTTTGTTTGCTAATGAATTGTGTTTGTTGCTATTATTTGCTCGTTGTTTTCTTTGAACATCTAAGCAATGAATTGCTAATGCAGCTGTTTCTTTTATTTTTTTGTTTTTGAGTTTCATAAAATTTGCATTGAGGTTGTATCAAGAATTTTAAACTAGCTTATTTATGTTTTAACTTGACAGACAGGGCCGGCCCTGAGAATACTTAACAATAAATCTTTGCATCATTATGTAGGAATATGATATTAGTTGTTGAATTCGCCATGTGAGAAAGCAGCTATAACATATTAGTGTAACATACAAAGAAACTTATGGAATAAAATAAAATAGGAAACCATGTCACACTTTGCATTTTTGCATTAGTTTTTAACATTTAAAAACTAAATGGCAAAATATCAAAATTGGATTATCATTTCGTTGATTCATGGTTCGACATAGTGTCTTGATCTCTTGTACTTCCGATGGAGTTTTTGAACTACTATTCAAAAACCCGTAAATATATTACATGATGCTATATAAATGTATATTATAAATAATGAATAGATGATGTATATTAAATATAAATGTATATTATATACCAATCAATACTTAAATATATATTTATAAATAAATAATGGATGATGCAATAATACCTAGAAGTAAAAGAACTACATAGATGGGTTCCGATTGGTATGAAAATCTGATCTCCCAAATTTTAGCCTTAATTACTCGAATTTATTGTCATATTCAATTTGACTGATTATTATGGCATTGTTTTCAAAGATTTTCCATTTATGCGTGTCAATTTCCTTAATTAACGCTATAGATGTATTTCAATTATTATGAAAATTTAACTCAAAATTACACTATTTTGGGAATAGAATCTTCATCACAATAAGTTCAGAATTTCTTCTTTTTTGGCTATTACACTGGAAAATTTCCCTTTCTTTTTTTTTGGAGGCCCCTAGAATGTTGAGGCCCAAGGCCATTGCCTAGTTGGCCTTCGGCCAGGGACGGCCCTATTGATTGAAATGTGTTATTTTTAGATTCGCAAGGTTAACCATGGTTTTAAACCAAATTGAACAGCAAAAAAATAGCTTGGAATTTTTTCAAAGCATTTTAAATGGTTTGGTATGAAAACATATAAAAAACCGTCTAAATCAAACCATGTTCACTAAATAGTACTTCGCAGTATTAAAATAAGTTAATTGTAAGATGCGTTGTCACTCCTACTTAGCATTAATGTTCTCCCCTCTCTCAAATTGAACAAGTATCTTTATCGTCAATCATTTTCACATCAATGAACTCAGTTCCAAGTGGAATTTCAGGGGAAAAAAAAAATAAGTTTTTATACTCGTACGCACAAGGGCTGAGGCTATTTCTTGAGCAATGAGAACCATAAAATTTTAAGTGTATTGTTTTCTCTAAATAAGCACCATCCAAGCTTTCATTTTTATCGTACTCGAATACCAGTCAACCATAATCAGAACATGCTCCGAATAGTGTTAGCTAGTGGGAATTGTATCTTTTAGTAGACGTAATAATTAACTGAAAAAAAAATATTCAGACCTCAAATTTCTTGAAAATAAAGTTTAGTTTGTTATTACTGTTTTAGAATTGAACATAAAGACTAGTCCTGAGATCCTAATATCTATTAATTTTCCACGACTGCCACAACGGTGTAGTAGAAATGTCTGTTGAGCGGAAGTAGGAAAACCGTATACACAAAGCAAACTCTAATCACTCCCACGACAGAAAATTTATGAGTTACAGTGAAATACAATTTCAGATGACAATGAATATTGGCAACTGCAATGAATGAGACTAAACCTTATAAAGCTAGATGTTTTACTACAATTCTACTTCTGTATGACTCACAAGTTTGTAAAAGAACCTAACTTTCTAAAAACTGCATATACAAGAGACTCTGGCAAATTGATAATGGATAGAGTGATGTCAATCTTTCCCAGACTTCCATTCCATAATGGCAGAAAGAAGGGTGTAATTTGGTATTAGGTTATTATGAGGCAATGGAAAGTTTGTCGTTGGCGATTTTCCATTCTCTTCGAGCCATGCCTCTATTGCCCTCCGGTCATAAGAATACCCGTCTGCAGCAACACAAGGGTCGCTCATTACTTCCTGAAACAAAAAACTTGGGCTTTTATTGACAGACAAAAATTGAAGCAACGAAGTGTTGTAAAAAGGCTATTTTTTTCCATTGGTGTCTCCTTGCCACATAAATGGGTAATATATATAGTGGGTGTTGTAGAAGATTGATGCCTCCCTATTCAAAACTAGACATGTTACCGAGGTGTGTAGGTAGTTTGTCCTTGCTAGAGAAGTGAG
Source organism: Olea europaea var. sylvestris (assembly GCF_002742605.1). Taxonomy (NCBI): domain Eukaryota; kingdom Viridiplantae; phylum Streptophyta; class Magnoliopsida; order Lamiales; family Oleaceae; genus Olea; species Olea europaea. Next base: position 274,115 of record NW_019266999.1, read on the forward strand.
ATTTTCGGAAAAGATAAATAAATTAAGGGTTTGCATTGCCAAAGTATTTAATTTACTTGAGTGAAGAAACTAATAATCATCTTGACAGAAAAAAAATCTAGAGGTTAACAAGACTTATCAAGGATAAGATGTAAGAAATAATCACTGAATAGTGAATAGTAAGAAAAAAAAATACAGGCATACCTTGAGAATAGGGCATATGAAATGGTTAGGCGGGGGCGGTTTAGCTGCTAATGCCATATCTCGAGCGCGGTCAGACACTTCTTTCAACTTCTCCAAAAGAGGGAGAACTTCATCTTGCAAATCAGGCCTATCCCTTCGTCGAAGTTCAGTGCATCTTAATGCCATATGAGCCAAATCCTTAGTTTCTTCAATTGGCCATTCACCAGCTTCTGGATCAAGTACCTCCGTTAAACGATCTTCATCCATCGCAATTTCTACCAGATGAGCGAGGGCTATTGCAGGTTTTGCTGTCAGTAATTGCAAAATAACCATCCCAAAAGCATAAACATCAGACTTGAGAGACACTGATCCTGTCCTTTGGTACTCAGGATCGATATAGCAAAGTGTTCCCACCAAAGCGGTGTCCTTGTAAGTGGCAGAAGAAGAGTCTGAGTGAAGCACCGTGGAAAGGCCAATATCGCCAATTTTACTCACATTGTTCCGATCAAGCAATATGTTTGCTGGTTTTAGATCACGATGGATTATTGGTTTTGGCTTTGAGTTGTGCAGGAAGACAAGGGCCGAAGCTACTTCCCATCCAATTCTATACCTCTGGAACCATGAAAGTGGAGGGGTGTTATTTTTCCTCAGAAGCCTGTCCTCCAGGCTCCCATTTTCCATGAACTCGTATACTAGGCAACCATGTTCAGGACATGCACCCAGAAGAATCAGCAAGTGTGGATGACGCATTTTGCTTAATATTTCAAGCTGTTAATCAGAAAAAAGAAGATATCAGATCTTTGAAAATCTGAATTAGGTCATATTACTGATTTCACAACTAATTTGCTGAAGAAAACATGACTAAAGAACATCGGTATTTTAAAAACTAAAGAAAGCGCCTACATCGGTGTCTTATTCTTGTTGATGTAGTCCACGTACCTCCTGCTGAAATTGCTTAGTTCTACTAGCTTCTTTAGAATGGAGAACTTTTGCAGCAGCAGTTGTATGAAGAAAACTGCATTTATAGACCGTCCCATATGCTCCCATTCCAATTTTAAGGTTCTCAGAAAACGATGAGGTAGCAGATATAATTTCCTCCCATGTGAATTTCTGGTACTGATGCAAAGAGCCAGTCAAGGCATTTTCGAGCTTTTCCTTTTCTTTGACTTCACGTGAAGCTCTAATCTCTGCTTCTTTCCTTGCTGCGGCTTCTCTTTCAGCACATTCCTTCACATAATCAGCTTCTCTCTTTGCAGCTTCATATTTCTCTCTCTCCCATCTGGCTAACTCTTTGGCTTCCTCCTCCTTAAAGCTTATCTGTTTCAACTTAATTCCTTCCTCCAAACGTCGCTTCTGAAGATCATTTAGCTGATCAAAAGCAATAAAGTGAGAATTCTTCAGTCGAAACGTGAGGAAAAAGAATTGTAAATGTATTACTGACAACTATTACCACATAATTTCTATATAAAATTAGTAAACTGAGGTCAATTTAGAAATTCTTGATGAGATAGGAGGAAAGTGTTGTAGAACAATTATCCAGATAATCCTTCAAAAAAAATCGTTATCAAATTAAATAAAATGGAAAAATAAATAAAAATTGACTAAGAATACCTTCCTTGAAGCATCAATCGCCTCACTTTGGGCCATCGCATACATTCCTCTAATATGTCTGAGTTCAGTTCTCAATTTTTCTAGCTCAAAATCGACATTTTCCTGCAAAAAAACTTATAAAGTATTAGTAAGACTGTAGTTAACTTTGGAGGGAGAACTTATTCAGAGACGAGATACGACATTTACTGAAAAATAGAGACAAGTAGACATAAAATGAGGCGACCAGTTAATGCACATATAGGAATGTCTGAAGACATAACTCCAGAGTCCAGAGTAAGTGTTCAATGTAGCTCAAGTGTTCCATATGCAAAATTATAAATGATTTCTGAATCCCACTCAAATCACCCAAAGAGGATGGCAAGGCTAGTAGCAGCACAGAAAAATTTGATTCTAAAGCCAAGGTTATTTTTAGCAGGAAATGACACAAAAAGCACCTTCTATTAATAAGTTTTCAAACTCATCAAGACTAGTTTTACATGGGAAAAAATTTGTCTAATGCTTTACATCTTTTCCAATTCTAGCAGAGACAGGATGGCCATGCAACTGCCATTGTGCTTTGCCATGTGCCTTTTGATATTACTTATTAGTAACTGAAACTCAAATGAAATACCAAAAATTAAAATCATTGTCATCTACATCAGCTTTGCGTCAGTTGGTAAAGCATCCACATTAAAACCAATTGGCAATGAATGAAGAGGCAACCAGACATGCAGACTAGTTTGGGAGGTTGTAGTTATCAATTTGGAACAAGCTTCAATATATGTTAGCCCATATAATTAACACATGAATCTAATAATGTGGTCTCAATATTTAGCACGAATTTTCACTTCAGAGCCAAAGTTCACAAGATTTCTCTATACAGATTGTTTCATTTCCCAAAATTATTTTTGGCCTTTAACCAATTTAATGCATCTTTTGTATACTAACTGATTACCTGTTTCCTGGAAGTTTCTGTAGGAACATCAAAGTTGGAACCTTGATTCAATGAAGGCTTATCTGTAACAAAGCTTTTAAAACTAGAAGCCACACTAATCGTGTCATTAACATCAGCACCACCGGAACAAGAGCTTGAGCCATCATCCTCATCTTCAACATGAGGATACAAATTTTTTGGATGCGTGATTCCACTTGAAGGCATTCTTTTATGAAGCAGGTTCTGGTTTATGGTTGAAAGAGCTTGAAACTGCTGCACTGGGAGTGAAGCTGAGCGAAAATGAGCATGCGACCCGATTGAGCCGTTGTCTGTCCACTCTGAAAATAGAGAAAGGAATTCAATGTATTACTGTATCTTTAGTGCGGATAATTCAAAAATCAAAACGTGTTTTTGTGTGTGTGTGTGTGAGAGAGAGAGAGAGAGAGAGAGACTAAATAAGTGTGCGTCTCAGGGATGCATAACTTAGAGAGAAACAACAATCAACTTCAACTAGGCAACAGGGTGCAACCCACAGATAAAAATATTATAGTAGAATACATTATTGACCAGTCAAATTATAGAATTATTAAAATGAAAAAAGCATCTCTTTAAGTAATCGGATACCTGTTTGCGAGCTTGAAGTACGGCTTGCAGAATTATTTGAAGAGCAACTTAGGTCGCTACTGTCATCTGTAATGCTTCTGTTTGTTTCTGAATCTGATGGGCGCAATGATGATAATTTTCCTTTTGAAACAGCATAGACTGTGCAAAAACTCGGACAGCATTCTGATACTTTTGACGATATTGTTTGTGCCCTATTTATCAAATTATTGATTTTCCATCAGAGACACAGTAAGGGTGATCAGAGGTTATTAAAACAATGTAGCTGTAGATTAAAAATGTAAAACTGGAAAAGAAACAATTTTTTGAACTCATTTGAGAAATTTTTGCATAAAATGAAAACTTGTTTTTATTTTCCATTTTTTGGCATACATAAATCCACGACGACTGCTATCACTTTCTTGCATATTGAAACTGACTAATAAACATTGTCACTAATTAAAATTTATGTACAGCATGAAAAATCAATGTTAAAAGCCATGAAAGGGATCATTTTCTGCTACCCAGTAATCACATTCATCTCCATGGTTGACTAGGCATTTCCAGATATAGATAAGGAAAGAAACTCCTACAACAATATATTTTAAGAACTGATTATATGTCATTTCAAACAGAAAATCCACAGTATTACCTAGAGAATATACTGCGAGAAGAAGCTCCTATAACAAGCTTATTGATCTTGCATCTTGATATTTCCAGTGATATTGCAGTTACCACATCATCTGACTCAATTTGTATAATTTCCACTTGCACCTGCACGTGAAATCAGGGAATAAGCATCTCAACTCAGTTTAAAATCATTTACAGTCTTTCATGTGGCAGCTATTTTTCACCTTTTTTTCAATACACATCATCTTGTAAGGAAGAAGCTTTTCAGTTGATTGCCATTCGATTTCCTTTCTAAATGCAGCCGCCACATCATCTCGAACTTGGGAAATAGGAATATAATTTCCCACTGTAAAAGAGAATCGCATTATCAAACTTCAGTATTCTATATATAAGTCAATTCATGTTCTATTTTTTGGGGGATTTCTTACTTGTGTACTTGTAAATCAAATAGAAATGCAGATATTAAAATAGAAGTAAAAATCCCCTTTTTATTATTATTGTTATCGCGGATTTAATAACACACGTCGAATCTCATTCCATTGTCAGCTACTCGTTAATGGCATGTTTGGTAACGTAGATTATACACTACTCTATACCAAAAAGCACAATATTATTCGAGCAAATCCTTTTTCTTTTAGTGTGATCTTATGCTTCTCCAAATTGTATGCCAATCAAGCACAAGAACAACTTACTAGGTGTAGGAATTCTAGTTATCAGGGGTCGAACATGTAGCAATTTGAAGCAAACCTCCCCTTCTGGAACAAATTTCTCTAGTGCCCATTTGACTTTATGCTTGCTTTTCCGACTTCCTGTTATAGCTACTGCAACAATTGAAGATGTTGGAGGGGGCAATCCTTCCATTACTCTGCCCCTTCTTTTTACAGTCAGATTATCTGCATAAAATTGAAATTTTATATTAGATGGACACACAAGAATTTCAAAGAAAGCAAAGAAGAAAAACTAAAAACATAATGGGAATAATCAGGAAAATGTTTTCCCCACTTATTTCTTGGTGGGTTTTAAGGATCAAACCATCTTCCTTCATCTTTTATTCATTCTATTGAGCCCTGAGAAAAAAAAAATATTAAACAATTACCTCGATCATTGCCCAATTTCAAGAAACTGAACTGACTGTGACACTATGTTCTTTTTTCCATATACAAAACTGAAATGAACCTTTTTTAGATATTTCTCAAACTTCAAACCCAGAAAAATATGCATTAAGATGTAGCTTTTAAGCAAGAAATATTGTAACCCAGAAAGAAAAAAAGAAAAGAAGAAAACGTATTCAAACATCCTAAAGAGACTATAATATATACAATTTCAAACAAAATAGAGTCAGAATTATACATACAAAATATTTTTTAGGTCTTCAAGTGCTGAATTCTGTGGAACCCTTTAGAAATGCTAATACAATCACAAGAATTCCTCTTTTCCTCTTTCAACCACAAGTATCAAACGGCCAGTGTTCGCAAAATAAGCTAAAAGTCAGAAGTCAATAGGCTCTGGGTACTCAGCGACATGACCTCATATCCACGTGCATCACCCTTCCATATTTAGGGTAAAATGTAAATCCGTGCCTTAACAGACTAACCTATGGCAAAGACATCGTATATCTTCCCTGCTTTGAGCTCCCTTTTCAAAAATAAATAAATTGATTTTTTTTTTTTGGAGATTATAGAGTTAAAAAAGTAGGAAATTTTTTTGAATTTATATAAAAATTATTTCATTGAAAAAAGGTGTGAGTGAAGATAGTTTGAGAAGAAATGAATTTTTAAAAATGGGAGGTTTTTGAATTTTATATTACATGATAATTTTGATTTTTCAATTATGGGTTTTCCTAACTTATTTTTTAATTAATATATTTTTTTAGATTTTTATTTTTCTTACTGCATTTTGAAATATCCTTATAGAATATGGTTTTAATTCATTAAAAGATGAGATTTACACTAATGAATCAAAAGTCGTTTGTAATTTTTGCATCACTACTCTAGACAATCATACGATTATAGTAGAGTATGCAAAATTATATTATCGAGTCTAGTTGGTTAGCCCCCGTTTGGTCCTCATTTCTTGGAAATGAAAATGAGTGGAATAGTGTTTTTTTTAAAAATGAGTGGTTGAAAAAGAAGAAAATATTTTTAATTTATGTATAATATTATTTTATGAAAAATTGTGTGGTTGAAAATATAAGAGAGAAAAATAAAATAAAATATAATTAAATTTAATGGGGCCAAAAGGGGCTAAACAACTCATAAGTGTATTTAGAATTTATATATCAGAAAGTCGTAGGATGATTTTTTGTGAATTGTAAGGATTATTTTAGTCAGTTGCGTGGTGTTTATGTCTTTCTACGTGGTTTATGTCGTTTTCAGTCGCCAACCAAAATGTCCAGTTTTGAGCCAATGGGCACTCCAAACAGAAAAAATTAAAATAATAATAATAATAACGTGGGGCCAAAGTTAAAGTAGATTTTGAATGCTATACAGCCGGCAAAGTTCAGTAGAATTTCAACGCGGTTTAATTTGAGCGATTTGTACTATATTTTCAAATTAAATTATCTTATGCTATTTGAAATTTTTTAAAGTCATTTTATTTTTCGAACCAAACCACATCAAACCATAATTTGAGGTTTTGTTTGGTTTTAATCCGCGATTTATCTATCAACATTGTAGAAATATATTTCACATAAGTTAATTTTAAGTTTAAACGAGAATTAATAATGTTAAATTATATCCATATTTACCATGAAATTCAAGAATAAATTATTTTCAAAATTGGTTATTAAAAGATGTTAATAGAACAAAAATATTTTTCTTCATTTTTATTTATCTTTTCTTGTTTGACATTCATATTGTCATATAGTGACTGGTAAAAATAGAGTTACATTCTACTATTACAATTTGGTTAAAATTCATTTCGTCTTGCTAACGAGATGTTAAATAAGGATGGAACGGGATATATTAGATGTACAAAGATTGATAGAGTTTTTGCTTATTGGGAATTGAGAAATTTCATTCTCTAACTATTTTATAAAAGTAGAATATAGTAGTACTAGTTAGGAAATTTTAACATTTTCATACAATCAATACGCTCCATCCTTCGTTATTTCAAATCACAAACAAGTTCATTAATCATTTACGCACACAAACATTTATTTTTTTATCCAAACCACAACTCACAGGTGCATAATAAGTTCAAAAAAATAAATAAAAGAAGGGACAATGTAAAAATGGCTTGAATAAAAATCCGAGACTCACCGAAAGAGAAAAGAGAAAGATGCGGTTTAGGTAGAAATTAATACACTAATATGCGAAGACGATTGACGATTCGTTCAGTAGTAGCAGACAAGAGTAAAATGTTAGGGAAATGAGAGTTTATGTTAGAGCTTTTGAAACTTTGGACGTGATTTGCTGACGTAATTTTGTTGAATTATGATTTGGATTGTTGAAATAATATTTTTTTTTTCATTTCACATTATTTTGGAATAATTTTAGTTTAGTTTAGTTTAAATATCGGGTGAGGACATGTGTTGTGAACCTATTAAATCATAGGTCAATATAATGAACGTAATTTACTTTCTATAATTATTTCAATGGGCTGGTTGTAATTTGTATTACTAAATTGATATTTTTTTTATAAGTGAAAATTTTAAAATTTTTAAGTTAATAAAATTAATATTTTAATTAAAAAATTTAAAAATGTTTCGGTTCGATTTTGTGCGGCTTTTAAAAATCAAAACCTAAACCAAACCATTTTGAAACGGTTTGGTTCGATTTGAGGGAAAATAAGCTACGGGTCCACGTGGACCCGAACCAATGATTTTAATTCAATGGTTTCGGTTGGATTTGCGATTTCACGATTTTTTTTGCAGCCCTACTAGTGCATATGAAAAAAATTGAATTTTTTTTTAAGAGAATGTATTGTTGAAAATATAGAAAATTATTAAAAAATTAAACCCTTGTTTGAGTCCCTTTTTTTTTTTTAAAAGAATATATAGTTGAAAATGAGTATAGGAAAAAGTACTTTTCAATCAATTATTTTCAAACAAGGACTTGATTATTTCATTTGTGGAATATTAGTGACAGCAATAAAATTAAATAATAAGTTCTTTTATTTGATTTTCTGAATATATTTTTTTTTCCATTTTACGAAATTGAATGACACTTATGGCCGTAGTTCTCAAAATGTTTAAACAAACTTTTTTGCTCATTTTCTTTCTAGTGTAACACTTACATTAACTTTCTTCCATCAAAATATATAGATCCGATGATTGAATGAAGAAAAATCTTTGGTGTACAAAAAAGATTCTTACAGAAAATTTATAGATATCTCACAAAGTGTAAATTCTGCATGAATAAATAATGTCAAAAATCTACCACCCACTCCACCCATGTGAGATGTCGATAGAGATTCTGTACACCAATCGCTGCTCATAAAAAACACATAAAACATTCATTTATTGGGATGAAGTAAACCTGCTGACGTTGGACCTAAATCAATAATTGTATATACTAATAATAGACGAAGACTTATGACCTGGTCCAAGTCAACACTTTCACTTGTTTGGTAGATTCAACTTAATTAATAAATAAATTATATAAACCCTGTCCGTCATATATATTTATTACAGTTGAGAATAATGAATGATTTTCTCGATTTAAATATGGATTATAGTGCAGATTTCTTGTTCCAAGTTAAAAATCCAAGTGTTTGTTAATTATGGCTATGTTTGAACCATATTTCTTTAAAAAAATACATTTTTAAACAATGATTTGACATCATTTCAATAACAAATTCTTCAATAAAATAATATTATACACAAATTCAAAATTTTTCTTTATTTTTTAACCACATATTTTCTATCAATACACTATTTAAAAATACATTCTTAAGAGTATAATGTGGCTCAAATAAGGGCTATAATTAGATAGTAAAAATAACAAACTAAAAAGAAAGAAGGAATGTAGTACGACAGTCTACCTTTGGTTATAGATATGCTTGAACCTTCTGCGTTCTAGTTTCAATATATATATTCAAAATTTTTATGAGCTTGTTTGATAGGACTTTTAAGTCAATTAAGATCAATTTTTTGACGATTATTTCACTATTTTAGTCGTAATTTTTGAATTCTTCTCTCACAGGTAGGACTCACTTTATCTCTAACGATCAAAAAATTAATTATCAAAACTAGTATCATTTTGGTTCAGGGTGTCATTTATCTCGACAGTCGTGTTCTATTTCTACTTAAGAGAGTATATGCCCCCCCATATTCAACATAGACGGCTTGTTTAACAAATACTGTAAATTTTAGTTGACGACGAAGGCTACGCACCAATCAACGTTCACTATTTGTTCAACGAATGATGCAAAGTTCGTTCTTGGAAGTGGGTTCAACTAATAATCTAACCGACCAAGTTTGGCTGTGTGGATAATATGAAGTAATTACGTGTCATTTTACCAACCAATGATTCCCTTCGCACCTTGAATACAAACAGAAATACCAATCCAAGGCTTAGAAACTTCGTAGAAATTAACAAAATGAATGCGTCCAAGTAGTCAATTGTCTATCAAAGTCATACTTATAATATTTTTGTTTGGGTAGTGTTTATAAATAAATAGAATGAGTAGTGAATAAGTGAGTATTATTTTTGGAATATGTGAATAAAAAGTAATTTGAATGTTTAAGAACATAAGTCAAAAATCATTTCCTGAATGCGTAATGGTTGAGCGAAGATAAGTCGTTGGAGTCGAGAATTTGCAATCAATTTTTGCTTTATCATGTTGTTGAATTTGTGTTAAGTAGCTAGTCAATTAGCTTCCACCATAATTGCTTTGCCAGCGTCTTATGTATCGTGAAATCTAACTTATTCATTCATCATAATGATTTTTCTTAGTTTTGTCTAAAAATACGTTTCAATCTCATAGTCAAATGGTTGATATCGTCGCTTTGTGGATAGAGCATACAAGGAATACATTTTTCTCTGATAAATAAAAAATGAAAACTATTGAAGTGAAATCTAAAAATAGTCTAAATCTAGATTAAATAAAAAATATTTCCTGCAATAGTATCAAAAACTTGTTGCGTGATTTTTCTCGCAAGTTACAATATCGATTAACAAATAGTAAAATGGACCTAAAAGTCCGCATTATCGTTCTAACAAGAACTATCTATCTAAATATTGATTTAACTACTCTTCACTCCAATTCAAATGAGATAACTAAAATTGATTTTTTTACAATTCCAAAAATTAATAAATTTACGCAAGCAATTAAGAAGTACACACGTAATGAATGAGGGTTCTAATGTAGAAAAAGTATTAATTCTCGAAAGTACAATGTAATTATTCCCTTAGCCAAAGACGCCCCAAGACAAGGTCAAATTGTTGGCAAGAGGACGTGATCAATAGAACCTATATTCGATCAAATTCACTAATTAAATCAGTTTACCTCTCTCAAAATCAAATCAATCATCTAGCCGAGTCAATTTAATGTCTCTCTTCGTGAATCTGAATAAGTATCAATTAAACACATTTAAATCTCCTAAAAATTTAATTAATTACCCAAACAATAAAAAGTATATCTTTACCATTTATCCAATTATCATATTTTACTATGCAACCTAAATTTATAAGTTACATGTCAGTTCATTATAAATTCACAAATCAACGAAATAGTAGCCAAATTATTTTAAAGGCAATAAATCATAGAATAAAATCAATACATAAANCACTTCTAGTATATGGATGAAGATTAAAATGTGGATGGGGATTAGAAGATTGATGACTGCAATTCTGAATGCTTTGAAGTGATAAAAAAAGAGGCACCAGGGGCATCTTTGGCAAAGTAAATTTAAAAGAATTGCGCTTGCTTGTATGGTTTACCATATTTGGATAGCACGTAATAGAAAGATTTTTGAAGAACTTTGTCCGCAGATAGCATTGCAAGACGAATCAAAATACACGTATACAAGATTATGTTTGCTTTATACCCGCATGTTTTGATTCATTTTGAATAATTAACTTTGGGAATATACTGCATATTGTTTGTAGTTTTTTTTCTTTTTGGTTAGTTTGGGTATGTCCGAAGTAGTTGTATTTCACTTGTTTCTTGTGTGTCTGGGTATGTCCAGTATACATGTACATGAGTTTTGATCTATAGTAATTTATATTTACCGATAAAAAAAGGGGGGGTGTAAAAGTCCAATCAAAAAGATAATCCTGCCCTAATTGGAAAGTAACCTTATTCTACTTCAATTACAAAATATTATTATACCTTTATAATTGCAGATTTTCCTTAGTCCTTGTTTGAGTCCTATTTTTTATTAAAATATTTTTTTCAACAGTGATTTGATATCATTTCAACCACATATTTTTCAATAAAAAAATATTACACGCGAGTCCAAAATTTTTCGTTATTTTTTAACCACACATTCTCCATCATAACACTATTTTCAAATATATTTTTTGAGAAAAATAGGGCTCAAACAACCCTTAATGTTTCTTTCCATTTTCCTTTCTTCATTCTTTTTGTTGTGAACCTGTTAAATCATAGGTCAATATGATGAACCTAATTTACTTTATATGATTATTTCAATAGGCTGGTTGTAATTTGTATTGCTAAAACGTTTCAGTTCGATTTTGTGCGATTTTTAAAAATCAAAACCTAAACCAAACCATTTTGAAACGGTTTGGTTCGGTTTGAGGGAAAAGAAACTACGGGTCCACGTGGATCCGAACTAATGATTTTAATTCAATGGTTTCGGTTCAATTTACGGTTTCACGATTTTTTTTGCAGCCCTATTAGTGCATATGAAAAAAATTGACTTTTTTTTTTTAAGAGAATGTATTTTTGAAAATATAGAAAATTAGTAAAAAATTAAACCCTTGTTTGAGTCCCTTTTTTTTTTTTTTTTATCAAAATACATTTTTCAACAATGATTTGATTTGATTTCAACCATACATTTTTTAATAAAATAATATTACACCCAATTTAAATTTTTTCTTACTTTTTAACCGTACATTTTCCATCATAACACTATTTTAAAATGCATTTTTGAAAAAAAAAAAATGGAGCTCAAAATGTGAATTTTTTTTAAAGAATATATGCTTGAAAATGAGTATAGGACAAAGTACTTTTTAATCAATTATTTTCAAACAAGGACTTGATAATTTCATTTGTGGAATATTAGTGACAGCAATAAAATTAAACAATAAGTTCTTTTATTTGATTTTCTGAATATATTTTTTTTCCATTTTACGAAATTGAATGACACTTATGGCCGTAGTTCTCAAAATGTTTATACAAACCTTTTTTTCTCATTTTCTTTCTAGTGTAACACTTACATTAACTTTCTTCCATCAAAATATATAGATCCGACGGTTGAATGAAGAAAAATTGTTTGGTGTACAAAAAAGATTCCTACAAAAAATTTATAGATATCTCACAAAGTGTGGATCCCGCATAAATAAATAATGTCAAAAATCCACCACCCATCCCGCCCATGTGAGGTGTCGATAGAGATTCTGTACACCAATCACTGCTCATAAAAAACACATAAAACATTCATTTATTGGGATGAAGTAAACCTGCCGACGTTGGACCTAAATCAATAACTGTATGTATCACTTGTTTGGTAGATTCAACTTAATTAATAAATAAATTATATAAACCCTGTCCGTCATATATATTTATTACAGTCGAGAATAATGAATGATTTTCTCGATTTAAATATGGATTATAGTGCAGATTTCTTGTTCCAAGTTAAAAATCCAAGTGTTTGTTAATTATGGCTATGTTTGAACCATATTTTTTCAAAAAAATACATTTTTAAACAGTGATTTGACATCATTTCAATTACAAATTCTTCAATAAAATAATATTATATGTAAATTCAAATTTTTTTTTTATTTTTTAACCACATATTTTCTATCACTACACTATTTAAAAATGCATTCTTAGGAGTATAATGTGGCTCAAATAAGGGCTATAATTAGATAGTAAAAATAACAAACTAAAAAGAAAGAAGGAATGCAGTACGGCAGTCTACCTTTGTTTATAGATATGCTTGAACCTTTTGCGTTCTAGTATCAATATATATATTCAAAATTTTTAGTATCATTTTGGTTCAGAGTGATGTTCTATTTCTACTTAAGAGTATATGCCCCCGATATTCAACATAGACGGCTTGTTTAACAACTACTGTAAATTTTAGTCGACGACGAAGGCTACGCACCAATCAACGTTCACTATTTGTTCAACGACTGACACAAAGTTCGTTCTTGAAAGTGGGTTCGACAAATAATCTAACCAACCAAGTTTGGCTGTGTGGATAATATGAAGTAATTACGTGTCATTTTACCAACCAAAAAACCCTAGCAATACGCTTTGTAGTGAGTTTGTGATTCCCTTCGCACCTTGAATACAAACAGAAATACCAGTCCAAGGCATAGAAACTTCGTAGAAATTAACAAAATGAATGCGTCCAAGTAGTCAATTGTCTATCAAAGTCATACTTATAATATTTTTGTTTGGGTAGTGTTTATAAATAAATAGAACAAGTAGTGAATAAGTGAGTATTATTTTTGGAATATGTGAATAAAAATTAATTTGAATGTTTAAAAATATAAGTCAAAAATCATTTCCTGAATGCGTAATGGTTGAGCGAAGATAAGTCATTGTTGGAGTCGAGAATTTCCAATCAATTTTTGCTTTGTCATGTTGTTGAATTTGTGTTAAGTAGCTAGTCGATTAGCTTCTACCATAACTGCTTTGCCAGCGTCTTATGTGAAATCTAACTTATTCATTTGTTATAATGATTTTTATTAGTTTAGTCTAAAAATACGTTTCTATCTCATAGTCAAATGGTTGATATCGTCGCTTTGTGGATAGAGCATACAAGGAATACATTTTTCTCTAATAAATAAAAAATGAAAACTATTGAAGTGAAATCTAAAAATAGTCTGAATCTAGATTAAATAAAAAATATTTCCTGCAATAGTATCAAAAACTTGTTGCGTGATTTTTCTCGCAAGTTATAATATCGATTAACAAGTAGTAAAATGGACCTAAAAGTCCGCATTATCGTTCTAACAAGAACTATCTATCTAAATATTGATTTAACTACTCTTCACTCCAATTCAAATGAGATAATTAAAAGTGATTTTTTTACAATTCCAAAAATTAATAAATTTACGCAAGCAATTAAGAAGTACACACGTAATGATTGAGGGTTCTAATGTAGAAAAAGAATTAATTCTCGCAAGTACAATGTAATTATTCCCTTTAATCTTGTCTATCAAGTTTGATTCTTAAAGTTATATTCAATCGAATTCACTAATTAAATCAGTTTACCTCTCTCAAAATCAAATCAATTATCTAGCCGAGTCAATTTAATATATCTCTTCGTGAATCAGAATAAGTATCAATTAAACACATTTAAATCTCCCAAAAATTTAAATTAATCACCCCAACAATAAAAAGTATATCTTTACCATTTATCCAATTATCATATTTTACTATGTAACCTAAATTTATAAGTTACATTTCAATTCATTATAAATTCACAAATCAACGAAATAGTAGCCAAATTATTTTAAAGGCAATAAATAATAGAATAAAATCAATACATAAAAGAATTAAATTCAAAAATCTTGAAAATTGAAAGTAAAGCATCAAATTAGGTTACATTGTTCGTCCCACTGTGAATTTATTTACACATAATGGGAGAAGAAAGAAAGAAAAGAGAAAAGATTAGAGTATATTACCAAATTTTGAAGGAAAAAGATGAAGATTTTGCACCAAGAATTGTCTTCATCCACGTCAATCTTTAAAATACTAGTCCCCCCCCCCAACATTATTTTACTCTCATTTTTCTCTGTATTTTTTTTTTTTTAATTTTGTAAAACCCGTTGTCCCATTAATTTGACGTAGATGAGGTCCGTATATATTGGTAGAAGTACTTGAAATATATTTTACTCTCATTTTTCTCTCTAATTTTTTTATTTTGTAAAATCTCTTGTCTCATTAATTTGACGTAGATGAGGTCCGTATATATTGGTAGAACTACTTGAAATTTTTGCCTCTAAAAGGAATCCAAAGCATCAAGAATATTAAAAGCAACAAGAAAACACCAGACTCGGACCGAATGCAGTATGGGATCTTGAAAATGCTCATTTTTCCGAGCTTCCGTTCTGGTGGTAGAAAAAATAAGGGAACTTAAATACTTAGAAATTATAATTCTTAAAATAATTCGAAATTCTTTATAATTTATTTTTGTCAAATAGATGGCGATGCATATAATTTTGTATCCATAATTTTCATGACAGCTTGTAGATATGCTTCGAAACAAAAATTTAACAATTACTGTTGTTATTGCTGTTAAAACATCCATGTCAATTTGATTATTATGTCAAATTTCTCATGTTCAAGGTTATGTTAGTTTGAATTTAATTAAAATTCGAGTTCCATTTTAAAATGTTAACCTTATTAAGAGAAGTAGATCAATCTTGATTAATATTTCTATCTTCATTCAATATGTTAGTATTCCCATAAGAAGGTGACTTGTTTAAAAAATACCAATATCATACTCCGTTGGTTCATTATTGAGTTTTAGTCGAATAAAATTGATTGTTGAAATTTAATTGATACCATTTTAAACTTGGCGAACATCCATGTCAATTTCATTATTATGTCAAATTTCTCACGTTCAAGGTTATGTTAGTTTGAATTTAATTAAAATTCGATTTCCATTTTAAAATGTTAACCTTATTAAGAGAAGTAGATCAATCTTGATTAATATTTCTATCTTCATTCAATATGTTAGTATTCCCATAAGAAGGTGACTTGTTTAAAAAATACCAATATCATACTCCGTTGGTTCATTATTGAGTTTTAGTCGAAAAAAATTGATTGTTGAAATTTAATTGATACCATTTTAAACTTGGCGAACATCCATGTCAATTTCATTATTATGTCAAATTTCTCATGTTCAAGGTTACGTTAGTTTGAATTTAATTAAAATTCGATTTCCATTTTAAAATGTTAACCTTATTAAGAGAAGTAGATCAATCTTGATTAGTATTTCTATCTTCATTCAATATGTTAGTATTCCCATAAGAAGGTGACTTGTTTAAAAAATACCAATATCATACTCCGTTGGTTCATTATTGAGTTTTAGTCGAATAAAATTGATTGTTGAAATTTAATTGATACCATTTTAAACTTGGCGACCGTTTACAACAACATCGAACCCCGCAACACGTCTAAACATTGCGAGATGTAATTTTTCTTCTTGTAGTTGATTAATATTTTCATCTTTATTCGTCATTATATTGATTATCGTGTCTTATTCATAATTGAGGAAAGATGTGACACATTATCAATAAATTCTACAAATGAACCATAGCAATATGCTTGACATCATATTTCTGATTTCCTTGGCATATTGCAAACAAGAATAAAGTTACTCAAACAGGGAGAAAGACAAAGTTTGGTGACATGTGCTGCATGTCTGGCTGCTTTTTTCTAGCTGTCCAATGAAAAAATCACATGGGCCCCCTACCTTAAATTCTGTCACTGAACATGTTCATGTAGTAAGGCCAAGCAAACATTCATCCTGTCCAACATCACTTGGTGAGTGACCACTACTAAAAATCAAATTTTCACATACGGATACAATTCTTTGATAATTAGAAATGGATTATTAGTTCGTAAAAGTATTAAACTTTTAACTACAAAAATCATAAACGAAATGGTAAAAATGTTAGCTCTTCACCAATGGATACAGTGCCTAATGTTGTTGTTTTAATATACATATCATTTACCAATAGAATTGTCATTGCTAGTATTAATCAATTTTAATAATTAAAAAATTCAAACATTCTCCTACTAAATATCTATAGGTGAAGGGTAGTTAAATTTTTTTTCAAAAAAATAAACAAATAAATAAAATAAAATTTCAACCTCTTCACCAACGAAAATTCCTTAGGTGAAGATTTATTCCTATAACCTACGAAAAATTCGTTGATGATGTTAATCAATTCTAATAATATCAAATTCAATCATTCACATACTAAATATACATAGTAAAAGGGTAATAAAATATAAATAATTATTTATACAATAGTACAATACACTACAGTCAAACTAAAGGTGTAATACACTACATCCCAACCAAAAGAATTCTTATCCCGCATTGGAAGTTCACAACAAAGTTTTTGGAGATACTCTTATAAATTAGTAGTCCAATAAATGGTTAAAAAATATTTTTGACCTTACAATTCAGTTGCCTAAAAGTTAAAAAATTGTAATTATTAAATAAATATGTCTTTTTTGCCACACACTCTCACCTGTGCGACTATTTAAAATACTGATTTTTACCAATTTTAATGGTAGACATTTACCAACAGAAACTAGGTTGATAATGATTAAAATATTTATCAAAGGAATGTTCGTTAGTAAAATGTTCATGCTTTTCCAACAAATTTTTTGTTGGTAAAATGTTTACATTACCTATAGCACGATTCGTTGGTAACCATCAACGATCTTCAAATTAATAATGGACTTGTGGTTGTTAATATTCTATTAGTTAATAGTAAGAGTAACGAATATCGTAGTTTAAGGAACGAAAAATTCGTGTTTGAAGCCAATTATTTTTGTAGTGGAAGTGAAATGTTATAGAAACTTTAAAGAAATTAATAAAAATATCTTCTGAATATCTTAGTCTTAGTCCAACATCACTAGGTGAGTAAAATGAAACGTCAAAATGGGTGAATTTTTATAGTTATCATCCAACATCTTAGAGCATCTTCAACAGATTCTTTAAATATAATATCTCTATTTTAAAGGGGCCTTACTACATGTACATTAAGCTTTACATAATGAGCTACGTAATGTCACACGTCATTCTATAATTTATCAATTTAAAATACGATCAACTTTTTCATCCAATCTTTTCCCTCCACATCATTTTATATAATCTATGTACCATTTTTATGTAAATGTATCATACTCCATTTTAAAGAGTCATTTCAATATTCAATGTATGAAAATAATATAAAGAAAAGTTAGATAAAATAAAAGATAGAAAAAAATAATAAATATTTTTCGAAGTAGTAACATTAAGTGTTAAGTATAAAGAATTTGTTGGAGTATTTTAACCCTATAAATTTATAGATACTATCCAAATAATCGAATATACATTTTAAAATAAAAAGTTTCTCGAAAATGCTCTCAGTCTCACCAACCTTCAAGTGGTTGCAACTACTAGTTTAGGTTATTTGCAAGTTGAGAAAATTAAATAAACTTCGGAATTAGAATTTTTGTGACAAGTAAGTCGTCATGACAGCTAATTATAGATCAATCAACAAAATGAGCTCTATTGTAACAAGTTACAGCCATTGCAGAAATTATTATATAAAAGTATTTTTTTAGACATATAACAAGGAAAAAAATTTCAGCATGCAAGATGGGCTTTACTTGGGCCCAAAGTCGAACTTGATGGCATGCGACATGACTTTATAAGCACACAATAATGCCCTTTGTTGGTTAGTGTTTATAAACTCAAGAACAAAATTTCACTAGTACAGTGATTGGGCATATGCTCCTATCTGTCCAGGATCACTCGTTTACGAACACGAAATGCATTAGTTGTTAAGGAACAAATTTCAAATGGGCCAATTATCGAAATATAGACTAACATATAACGACTTGAGCTACTTCTTTTAAAAATATTGACCTTTCAAGATATAATGTCAAATTTTAATAAGATATCAGGACCCATTAAGTTAAAAAAGAAGAAGAAGCAATTTGATTTTATTTAAGACTAAAAAATGAGTACATAATTTCAAGATTGATATGTTCAAACGAGTCACTATCTTTGATGCATGCTAAGGATCAAATCCCCATCGATTAATTATCAAAATATAAACCAACATATAACGGCTTGAATTACTCATCTTAAAAATATTGATATTTTAAGATGGAATTCCTAATCTTAATATTAGCAACCCCCAAGAAATTGTTGCTAGCATACATTTGTTGTCATATGTCCTTTATAGAAAATTATCTATGACTGACTTGAGCATCAAAAAGGCATATCTCAAGTCTTTGTTCTATTTCTTCCAAGCCCAGCAAAGATCAGAACTTATCAAAATATGCATTTAAGTAGTTAGTTGTCTACCAAACGTCTAATTGACCAAGTCACTTTCTCGATGCTTACTGTAGGATAAATTATGCATAATTATATTCCTTTGAAAAAAAAGGTGCACGCAAATACGAGTAGAGTAACAACTTATCGAAATGTTGGTATGCGCATAAAAATGAGTAAATCACAACTCACTCAAAATAGGGAGATTTTTCTATTTGGCCTGTCACTATTCATTTTTATGGAAATATCTATATTACCCTTAATGAAACGATTCTTTCTATATTGCAACATATATCCTAGTCTTTTAAATATTTTATCTTCTGTTTACTCTATTTTGGATATTTGAGTATAAAATCATTCTATAATCTAATAAATAAAAATAATCCATAACATAGATATCATATTTTCTTAATAAAATATCATATTCTTCAAATGGTAAATTTGTATTTTTTAATTGAGATATAATATTCTTTATTTTTTCTAACATTCTTTCTAATAAATTATCTAATCCTTCAACTGTATATCCTGGCATTTATCAAAATAATCATCATGCAATTGTCCCTGCGATTCTTTTAAGATCTTAAAAAGATTTATTCTAATTTTGGCAACAGTTTAATAGTTTTACCTTAGGTTTGATCTAAACTTGTATTCTTAAAACCTAGTGACCTTCGAGCTCTGAATTTGTAAACTGCTTCCTTCAACGGTCTCCTGCGTTCACGGAATTGTTACTATTTCAGCTACTTGCTCTCACTGTTCAGCTTCTAAAGAATAAAATTTTAGACTTCTGTTAAAGAAAAACTCTCTTTTTGCTAAAATAAGAAGGAAACTTTCTATTATATCATTCAAGAATCTATGGGAAAATGATTTAGAAACACATATTGATATCAAAATATTGGAATTTTATTTCTATTAAGATTGATACAAAACTTCAATTTGGTACAAAGGGATTTCCAAAAAAAAAAAATTGGTTTTTTAAACTGAGAATAGGCTATTGCTTACAACTCGAGAATTCAAGATAGGTAGAGATGATGTTCTTCAATGGTAATGTCTCTATTTATACAAGTTTTTGAGACTCTATTACATCATTGAATACATCAGCAAATCACACTTGCCTTTCTATTTTTTTCCTTGGGCCTACATCTTCACGTGCTGGTTCAACTTTTCTATCCAAAGAGCATCTTTTTCTATTATTGCTCTTTATCTTCAATGTCTTCACATGTAGTATTATTGTCCTTCATACACCTTTGTCAAAAGGTGTTTTGTCTTCTTCTTTTATTTCTTCACATGCAGTTGAGGCATTCCCTTAGCTGGCAAGATTCTTTTATAGTGGTAGGATATCTTGGAAATTAATGTATATCAAATCTTGTAATATAGTCTTTTAAAATTTCTGATTTTGCATATCCTCCATTGGATACCAACATCCAATTTTCATATTGGCACAGGCACGAGAATTTTTTATCAAACAAATTTTTGGCAATGTTGTAGATGTCTTTAATTCCAAGTGCTCTTCTATGTCTAATCCATGATTTTGTCACTGTTGGGACTTTTCTATTATTCTCTGTAACATCAATTTGGAAATTGGCTACAACATATCCAATTGAGATTATGTGTTCAACTGGATAGTAAACAACTCCATCATATTCTGGACTAATTGAATAGAATTTTAAAAATATCTTCATTCCCTTGACAAATCTGGATACTTCCTTAATGAATATGTTATCAAACTTTGAAATTTCAATAAAATCTTTTCCTGGATAAATCAAATCCATGAATCCATAGTCTGTCATGATTTTTATAAATGAAGGGTCACCTCCTTCCATGGCTGTTATTATGGGGTAAACATTATTTCCTAGAGAAATGAAATATGAATCATTTATTTTTATTTCTTGTGACTATTTCTACATATTTTTCTTCGTTTGGATCTAAAGGAATTTTATTTTCTTGGTCTATGATGCTGATTATTTTGGTATATCTTTTATCTCCATGTATCATAACTTTCTTGGTTGATAATACAGAAATGGAATCTCCTTTATTATCAGTTAGTATGTTGTCACATCTGCGTCCACTGCTGCTTCCAGCTGTCCCTGTTTGGTATTGATTTGGAAAACTCATTTATGATTTCTTTGGTATATCTGTTTCAAATAATATATTTTTTAGTTGTATTGCAATAGCATCAACTTGATTTTTGAGTTCTATGACATATTTATGATGCTCAGTAGTGATATTCAACAATATTTTCATATTTGAGTTGACCATCTCTGAGATCTGGCTTGCTCTAGAACTTATATCTTCAGATTCTTTTTAAAGAAAATTTGTCATTTCTTGTAAATTGGTATAATTCCATGGTCTTGACTTTATCCATCAGCGAATTCTTGTTTCTACTGAGAAAATATGCAAGAAAATTATTAACTCCTTTAATATGAACTATATCAAAATTATAAAATGCTAAATAAGCTTGCCATCTATGAAGCCTTCTGTATTGTGGTTCTGAGGGTAATTTATTCCTGACTAATCCTGCAACTTGAGAATTATCAGTTTCAACAATAAATTTCTTGGATAATAAAAACAATGAGAACTTTTTTATTCCTCTAATAATTGCTAGTAATTCTTTTTCATGAGTAGTATAATTTATTTCTACTTGGTTAAAGGTTCCACTTGAATATCTACAAATTTCATTAAGATCCGTTTTTAATATTGCTGCCTAATATTTATCTGAGACATCAGTATTAACAATCAAATTGTCTTTTTCATCTGATAACCTTAATTTTGGTAAATTTTTACATTCTTCTTTTAATGATTTGACTATTTCTGTATGTTCTTCATTTCATCCGTTAGTATTTGTTTTTTTAAGTAAAATTTGGATTTTATGTCTTTTTTTAAAAAGATTTTTAATAAATCCTTCTGCATAGTTTAAACATCATAAGAATTTTTGTATTTGTTCTTTAGATTCTAATCTATCTGGAAAACTTTCTATCTTTTTGGATATATGGGTTTGTAATTTTATCCCTCTTTCATCTATTGATAATTCAAGAAAGTCTATCTTTTGTTTTTCTATTATAGATTTCTTTTTAGATAGTACAATTCCTTCTTTTTTTACATTCATTAATAAATTGGATTAAATGATTTCTATACTCTTCTTTACTATTAGAACAAATTAATACATCATCAATATAAACTATTAGAAATTCATTAAACTTTTTAAATATATTATCTATCTTTCTCTGATATATTTGTGGTGCATTTTTCAAACCAAATGACATAACTAACAATTCATATTTTCCTTGAGGTGTACCGAATGCAGTATATTGTAAACTATCTTCTTCCATTTTTACTTGCCAAAATCCTGATTTATAATCAAATTTAGAATAATATTGTTTTACTCTTGCAAGATTTATTAGTACTTCTTTATTTGGTAGAAAGTAACCATCAAATTTAATATATTTGTTTAATTCTTTATAATTTATAACCATTCTAGCTTTTCCTCTAACTTGTTCAGAGTTTTTCATAACCATAAAGGCTGGACTACTATGAGACCCATTACTAGGTTTAATAAGTTTTTGTTCTAATAATTCTTTTATCTAATTTTTAAATTCTTGTGTATCTTCTATTGTTTACATCATTGGTTTTACTCTTATTATAACATTTTCTGTTAATTCTATTTTAGCTTTTTGGATGATGTGGTTTCCAAAATAATAGTGGATTTTCTCCATAAACATTTTCTAATTGTTCAATAATTTTTTCTATATTCATTTCTATTCCTATTTTTAGAACATTTTTATATAATATTCTTTTATTTTTTATTTCTTTATTAAGAATTGGTTTTTTCTCCCATTTATCACCATGCTGAGCTGGCTGAACTCTATAAGGTTTAAATTCTCTAGAAATTTTTAATAAGTGTCCACAAGGTGTGTAACATTATCATATAATTATTTTGTTTATAATATATCACATTCTAATTTATCATATTTATAAATTTTATTTATTGTTACTTGTTTACTTCCAAGAATTATATTAATTTTATTAGCACTATTAATTATTTAAGTACTTTCTCCTGTAACACCAGTGATTTTTATATTACTATTATTATTTCATGATTTTATTAAAAAACTTTTAAATATTGTTATATCACTTCATGTATCTATTAAAGCACAAGTTGTTATATTTGTTTCTACAATAGTAATTTGTATATACACAGCTAATGAAAAACTTATCTGATTATTCATCTAATTCTTTTTATATAATGTAGTTTGTCCATTATGAACAATATATAATTCTTCTCTTTTTATACTATAATCTTCTAATTCATTTAGAAAACTCATTCCTAAAAGTATATGGAGATTTATATCCATACTTTTATCTATGTAACATGGTACTAAAAGATCTATTCCTTCTATTTTTATTGGTACCTTAACTTCTAAATTTGTTATATGTACTTGTCCATTCAAATTTACATACTTATATGGTTCAATTTTATGAGTTATTAGTCCTTTGTTTCTAATCGAAGTTATATGACATTTACAAGCTCCTGTATCTATTAATATATTTGGTCCATTTATACTTTCTCTACCATTATAATATTCTCCTTCTATTTTCATGTTTCCAGTATTCCTATATAGTTTTACCTCTTTTATTTTGTTGATTTCTTCTAACTGGTTTTTATTATGTATTTTAAAACTTTTTGATCTTTTAATTAATTTTTCATCCTTAAATGTTATGTTATTAGAACATTCTCTTTCATTTAATTATGTTATTTCAGGTTTATTTTTTGCTATACTAAATTCATATTCTTCTGAAATTAAACTTATTTGTTTATTTAGTTCTATTATTTTACTAATATCTTTACATTCTTTATGAATTTCAATATATGGTTTATTGGAATAAATATTTTCATAATTAGAATTGGTAAATGTGTACAAGGCTCTATATTCTATAGTCATAATTTGATCACCTGGTTGCATAATATCATCTCTATAAAGTTTAAAATGTAGTCCTAAAACTTCATTAAAGTTTCTATCTTTTAATGATACACAATATTTTGGATAACATGTAAACATAATTTTTTGATATGCTAAATTTCCTTCTATTGTTCCTAAATGACTATCTTTTAAGTTTATTATTCTTCCATCATGTAGAGTTATGGTTAAGGGTGAATCTATCCCTTCTCTAAATAGTGATTTAAACATTATTTGTATTCCTACTAAATAAACATATTGGATTTTTTCACTTTGTTTTTTACTAATTTTTGTTAATAGTTCATCAACTGTATTTTTCGTTAAAAGATTTAATTTATATGGTCCATAAGTTGTTCATACATGTATGATTTTTTCTATTTTATAATATTCATTTATTGTTATTCTTTCTCTTTTCCAAATTCTATCAAAAACTTTCCATTTTCCTATTTTTAAATGTAAAGATAATTTTTGTAATTTTCTAAATTTGTTATTATCAAAAGTAACTTTTAATCCACATCCTTCTATTCTTTCATATTCTTGTATATTTATATTAGTACTTTCTATTTCTTCAATCTCTTTATTCAGATCCTGATTCACCGTCTTCTGTTTCACTTATATATACTTCTTGGTTATAGTATTCTTCAATATCTGATATTTCACTTAATTCATCTTTTATTTCTAAATATTTTATTTGTAATATTCTAACTTTCTTTTTATCACAATCAGGGCTTATATGACCTATTTTTCCACAATTCCAACATTTACACTGGCTTTTACTTTTCTTATAATTCTTATTTTTCTGTTGATTATATTTGTTATTTTTTCTTTTATAATACTTTCTTCTAGGTTTTATATATCTTTTATTAAAATTTCTAAATTTTTAAAATTTTTCTTTTATTAACTCTTCTTTCAGGATTATATCCCCATTGCACAAGGGTTTCCATATCTTCACAACATATTTTGGTTAATTTTCTTGATTTTTTCATTAATTGTCTTTGTTGACATGTATATGCAAGTCTTTCAAATAAAAATTTTATTTTTGAACCTAAAGTTCTGGATATTTCAGTATTATCTCTAACATATTTTTCAAATTCTATTTTAAAATATATTCCCCATGAACCTGGTAACTTATTATAATACATGTCTTGGTGTATTTCTTGATTTTCGTTACTATAAAATTGAACATAATAGTAATTTTTAAATTCGCAAGTATATTCCTTAATTTTACACATATCACATATTGTTAAGTTTATTAATTTTATTCTAGTATTATCTTTTTCTTTTATTGATTCTTTTTCAGCATTTCTTATCCAATTTTCTCTTAAAAATTTATCTGAAACATATTCTACTAATTTTTCTATACCATGTCTATCTGATTTTATTATTTTTGTTTTTACATTTCTTTTTATTAATGTTTTTGTATCATTGCTTATTCATTCCCATCAATTTCTAACATCTCCTTCAAATGATGCTATTAAGAAATCTATTATTCTTTCAATACTTTCCCATATGTCATCTTTATTATATAAAAAGAATAATATCATTGAATCTGTCCAAGTTAATAAGGTTTTTTTAGTAACTATTTTATAATTTAAATCTAGTTTTGTTCCTCCATGATTAATTGGTTTATCATAATTATCATTTAATTCAAACCTATCTTTATATTTATTTCCTTTGTCTATCTCTTACTTTATCATAGAATTGTCTATATGGTTTACTATATATAGATGCATAACTTTCATCTGTATCATATAATTCTTGTTTAAAGGTTCATGCTGGATTAGGTCCTCTTCCAGTATTCATTAAAACTTGCTATTCACTTATATCAGTTAAGCTTAATTGATCAAAATTTTCTATTAGCAAATCTAACTCTTCATTCATTTTTATCTTCTTTTTCTTCTATTTTTATTTTTCCTAATGATTTTTCTCTAAATTCTTCTTCTTCTTCTAATATTTTTGGTAATATATTTTTTCTAAATTCATCATCCATACTCCCTGTTTCTATTACTATATTTTCTTTTTCTATATGTTTCTTTCCTATTCGAGTCATCTCTTTTTCTATAAGTTTTTTTTTATCTATTTTCTTATCCTTATCCTTATTATTTTCTTTTAATTCTCTAATTTCAATTTTTAATATATTTATATCATTTTTTGTTTCTTTTACATCATTTCTCAAATCTTGTACATCATTTATTAACATTTTTATTAATGATTTTAATTCTTCCATATATTCACTTATTGACATCTTAATTTTTTCTTATTTCTAACTCATAAGTTAATTTGCATATTTTATTCTTTCTATTATTAATTTTTCTAATATTTGTTCCTTTATTTCTTTAGAAAGTTCTTTAATTATTATTAAAGTTATTATTATTAATTTATTATGAATAGGTTTTAAAAATATATAACTACCTTTTTCTTCTTCTAAACACCAATAATTATCTATTTTTCTTCATTTAATTTTCATAATCTCTATGGCTCTGATACTAATAAATGAGGGTGCTACTTAGAGCGAACATAAATCAAATAAATCTAATAAATCAAATAACTCTAATAAATCAAATAATATAAATAGGGGTGCTACTTAGAGCGAACATAAATCTAATAAATCTAATAAATCAAATAAATTGGTAATCTATTAAAATTCATGAAGTATTTAATTTTTTAAGGACTAAATTGAAAGATTTCTATATTTCATCAACTTATTATGTAATATTATAAAAGGGGTATTTTGGGTATCAAAATTAGCGAAAGGTTATTTTGGAAAAATGATCTTTCTATTTGGGTCATTTCCATGTATTTCCCCTCAAAATAGATAATGCAGAAATTCGAAGGAAATAAAATGAAATGAAGTATGCAAATGCAAATCTCCTTAAGACAAATTTCGCCTTCTGCAGAGATGCTAACAGGGTCAAATGGGCGTCCATCTCTCAAGATACAATACTTCTTTCAAAATTAATATAATACAATATTAATTTTGCTTGACGAACCATTGCTTGAGTACTTTTCTGAATACAAATATATTGAACACAAATTATCAAAGGCGAAACTCAAAAATAATTTGGAAATTATTTTGACAGAATTTAGAGGAAGAAAGAATTAGAAATCAATTTATTAGGAATTACTTTGAAGTGAAGAAAATAGAAGTAGGAGGGTTCTATTTATAAATTTTCACGTGTCTATTCGAATAATTGCATCTTTTGGGAAAACTAATTCCAAGCATTAGATCACATCATTTCAAAATTGATTAGATCGCACCTTATTAAAAGGCCACACTTATTCGAAACAACTCTTCGATATGCACCCTTTGCATGAGAAGAGTTGTGTCTGGTAAGCAGACCTATTGGAGACTTTTCTAATTCACATATTTAAGTTGCATACTTTAACTATTAATTCTAAGGATTCCCAACATAAATAGAAGAAGTTGACTCGGAACAAGAAAGACGACGAAAAGTACAACTAAAAATAATGTATTAGGATCAGTAGTTTTTGCTTTGAACTTTCCTTAGTAAGAATCTATCAAATTTACTTGACTAATTAGTGGACGCAACGTTTTGAACTATCAGCCGTTATTGTAAGCCTAGATAATAGATCGAACACATTATCTCTCATATTAAAATTTAGTCCCCTATTGTGTTAATTATTTTGACCCTGAAACTTCTTGGTTTTGCAAGTGAACAAGAAAATTTGCCTAAGTAAAATTTTGATAGAATCGATTAAGTACGCCTTACATATGTGAAATAAAATCCTACAATACCCCACTTGTAATATTTACAAGATGTAGTCATCATTTAAAGTATAACTTGTCCTAACCAATCTTTAGTAGGCAGCATTTATTTGCATAATAGAAATAGGGAGAAGTTAAAACTCCTGAGTGCTACTTATCGAGTCAATCATAATTAGTTTTCCTATTGAACTTAGTCTGTGGGGATCTCTAGTCGCAAGGTAGGTTTCCATTAAAATGACCCATTAGTTTAAGATTTACTTCCATTTCCCTCGATGCAAAGTGTAGTCTCTCTAAATAACCTATTTATAAATGGATCCGTTAGGTTATCCTTTATTTTAACAAAATCAATCGATATTGTTCTATTTGAGAGAAACTGACAAATGATATTATGTTTAAAATTTATATATTGAGACTTTACCATTATACACGACATTCTATGCGACATGATTTATAACTAGCAATCTCGGTTAAACATATAATTACAAGAACATTTTGTCACCAAATAGGAAATCCATCCAAAATCTTTGAAGTCATTATGCTTTCTTCTAACTTATGGAAAGTTCTAATTTCTTTCAATTCTCAAGTTATATTAAGAATTTCTGCGAAACAACTGCATTCTTAATAATAAACCATATTTACTAGCAGATTTAGAATCCTTGCATTGGATTTCCAGTTTCCAACATTAAGTTTAACAAGGTATTAATTACTGTGTAATTTATCAATTCTAATATTCTTGAATATCTCTATATTCTAATTTGAAGAAAACAATGCCATCCCTACAATCCTAGAGTGCATCGAACTTAATTTAAGAATGTTATGCAAACAACCATCCTAGCTCCACCGTTTTGGATAGGATAGCTTAGTAATATTCGTCCACTCTTTTCTAGTTCGATCATATCATTATTATTTCTATCTATCAGACAAACAATTTATCCCATCTCTATTAAATGTCAATGTCTCATGAAAGCTCACTCTATCATATTTGAGACTGCCAATTCACAAATAAAAATAAAAATTACTTTTTCTTGTTTTCAGTCCTATGTTTGAATCGTGCTTGATCCAACTTTAATTGGGCCTTTTAGATTTGACCACAATCAACACACATTCAAATTTAATTCGTGTCACACCACGCCGGTCGAATCACAAAATGAGATATATAGAAAAAATGACAATGTGTACAAAATACGAAACTTCTCAATGTGCCTTCTTCATATTAGCACTAGAACCCCACTTTGACGATATTTCTACCGGTTCATTTTCCAAACTTGCATCTAAGTACACCCATATATAAATAGATACGCAAGTGAATCATGAATCATTCACTTTGATTTGAACGATGGCTTCCATTCAAAATAATTGGATTCTTTAAAGACCAACATATCTTTTGTTTAATGCAAATATGAACCCGGCTTATTTTTCACACAGCCACTATTTTTCTTTTCAAAAATCAAATAATTTTACAAGCTATGTGCTTTCATTGTATTTGTACATAATTGACCACACACTAAAATGTTGGCGTGGGCTGTACCAAAATATGCATTGAGACATTTTAGCAGCAACTTTAGAAATCTTTCTCTATATATATATGGACATCCCTTTATACTAGCCATAGAATATGTATGGACCATATTTATACTTCCTCTTTCCCTACTGCTACAAAGTTTTAAATATAGAAATAAAGAAAAAATGAATAATTCAGCCATTACTTTATACTGCGAACATGGAATCAAAGCATACCGATCCCCAGCCCTCTATTACCACAAGCTAGCTAACCCTATCCTTTCTCTCACCATCCACGGTAGATACTGAAAGCAGGATAAACTAGAAGACCCACCATCTGCCTCTATTCTTACTGAAATAACCAGTAGAATGGCTGAAAATTTGAACAAAAATCAGTCCCCAACCCCGACTATCGAAACTTTTGATGCACCTATCGGCATCAAGTTGGACGGCACCAACTATGCTCTCTGGTCCCAAGTTGTCAAGATGTGTATCTCCGACAAAGACAAGCTGGGATATATCAACGACGACTTTCCTCCGCCATCTGAAATGGACTCTGCAAATGGCGTACTGATAATGCCATTGGGAAAGGTTAGCTCATAAACTCCATGGATCTATCGCTTATCTGTAATTTCATCAGATTTTCTATGGCAAAACTTGTTTGGGATTTGATTGCCACCACCTTTTTTGATGGAAGTGTAAGTATTATGCCCTATGTCCAATCAACTTTGGACATAAATACTTTTATATATAATTAATGCAATTAAATGGCAGATCTATTATTTAATTAATAGACAATTAAATAAATAATAGAGTCCGTAGATTCAAATATTTGTAATTTGCTAATCACAACGAGTTGTGATTGTGAGATACAAATTACATCTGATTAAATATTAAATCATCCGTGGTCGTAAGTAATAACGAGATACGGATATCGTTATTACGGATAGACCATCACATGTGGCATTTCTTACTTGTGAAGTAAGTAGCTGATCTCACAAGTTAAAGTGTAGTGACACTTAAATGAACTCGTGAATATTTTGTTATAGAACAAAATATTGGAGACCCGTCGAGAGATTTCACATGGATAACTATCTGAGTGTCAGTGGTTAATCTCTAACGTTCGGTAGTGGAATTGGTCCTTTGACTTGAGGTCGTCATGGTACCTTATATGAGGATAGTCATACTTTGGCGGTGTTGGATGTTACTCTGAAAAGGGCCGCTAATACGACATCGTTCGGGTACGTCAAGAATCGTATGAAGGTTGTGATTGATCAATAAAGGATTCGTCACTCTTAGATAGTAGGAGATTATGATCTGCGTTTCATTCAATTAAGTCGATGATGAAATTCTTGGCCAAGGTGTACTCATAAGTCGAAAAGGAGTTTTCGATTTATATTGACTTAATAGTGGAGGGAAAGATATGATCAATGATCGAGATTGACACAATTCCATATCTCGTAATTGATCGGATCATATTGACGAAGGGATTATAGTTTCACGGTAAATGAACGAATTTGGTTTTGTCATACCACGTGATATTTCCCGTCATATGTATTGCCCTGACACATTGCTAGATGTCAATCAGGGACGGCGAGTGTGAATTGACGATAAATTAAAAGGGTGTTTTAATTTATTAATTTTTATTAGATCAAAATAATATTTCATATCGTTAGGCATCATGGTTGGGAACCTAATTGGTTGCACACAAAAGTGAATGGGAAGATTGCAAATTGCCAATTGGTTAATTTAACAATCGTTGGATGAATTAATTAATTGAATTTGTTATTTATATTCCCGAATTAATTAATTGGATTAATTAATTCACGGATCGGACTTAATTAATTGGATTAATTAAATATTGGACCGGACCAGGCCGAGTCCGTTTGGGTTTATATAAATACATAGCTAGGGTTTGAGGTCAATTTGGTTTTCATTATTCTTGCTGGCACAAGAAAAAACCCTAGAAGCTACAATCTTATGCTCTGTGTGGATCACCGTTGGAGGCTGGACAATTGGACAGCTGTGGTGGCGAATCAAGGTTGATGGAACGAAAAGAAAAGCAAAAGGATTGCAGAATTCTTCAAAGGTACAATCCTTATCACAATTTCTATCTAAACACAAAGGCGATTCTTGGTGGGAATCGAAAATTATTTTAAATTCCTCTATACATGTATAAGTAGATTCCCAACAGTGGTATCAGAGCCTACTTTGTATTTGTTAGGAATTGATTTGCATGATTGAATAATCAAATGTTTATTGTACATATTTTTCTTGTTTTCTAGCAATTTGAAAATTGAATTTTCGGATTAAAAAAAAATTGAAAAAAATGGGTGCCGGCAGCAACAGTTGCTGCCGGCGTTGGCGCGACAGACGCCGTCGCTGGCAGCGGCGTCTACCGCATCAAAAGCAGCAGCAGACGCTGCTGCTAGGCAGCGGCGTCTGCCGCTGGCTGTAGCAGCGCGAAAGCGCT
>NW_019266999.1:306835-326559 GCF_002742605.1 Olea europaea var. sylvestris
AAAACTTGAAATTTATTTGCATATAATATTAGATATTATATAGGTATATATTTATGTGATGAATGTATTATTGGTGGACGATTATGGACTCGACCATATGAATGTGTTGAATGGTTAATTTTTATTTTTGTCGTTTTATGGGCCTACGAGCTCTTAATTGTTTTGGGCCTGCGAGCCTGTTATTATTGTTATTATTTTGGATCTACGAGTCCATTATTATTATTGTTACTATGGGTCTGCGAGTCCAATTTCATTTATGTCTGCGTGCCAACTAGTATATGATACATGTTGGAATTGGACTAATTGAAGAGATAAGAAGAGGTGGAGACCATGGAGATGGTGCATTGACATTTGTAATCGCCTTCCATCATTATAGTGAAAAATCAGAGTCCCAAATCGTCTCAACTTGTTGAGTATACTCAAGGCTGGTCCATTAGGGATATGTTTGACACTATGAAATATTTGACATTTCTGAATGATGGGTTTGATTTAAACTAAAATTTATCTTTTGTTGAGTACATTGAAGGAGATAAATTTTAAAGGCATGTTAAGCTAACACATAAAATGTGTGAAAACAAAGAGTTGTCAGCTTAATGATCTGGGAGTTGTATGGAGATACAATTGATAATAGTATCTACCCAAATATTATATTAGGGCTTGTTGAGTACACTCAAGGTCTTAATATAATAGATGGGATCCCAGCCCAATGGGAGTCAAGCATGGATTCCATAAATTTATGTGAGAGGGTCATAAATTTTATTTAAACAGTGGGAGCATAATTAATTTAATAAAAGACCATATTAAATTAATTGATGCATTTTATATATTATTCTTTCCTTTTTGTCATTTATATTTATTGAATCTGAATAACCATATGTTTTGAATGGCATACTAGATGCCAACAACCAAACTATATTTTCTTAATTGACACTGCAATTTGAGAATTGTTCTTATGCATGAGAAAATTGATCACGTCCTTGAGTAGCCCTTTCCAAAGACACCTGATGATGATACGATTAAAGAAGAGGTGGCTACTATAGTAAACGCAGTGATGATAATAGTACTGCAGCGTATGTGATACTTGCAACTATGTCACTGAGTTACAAAAATGACTTGAGAGTATAGATGTTGACACATAATCCTTCATTACAAAGGGTTGTATGATAATAATCTGTGTGGAAGGATATGAGACTTCCAAACAACTATACCGGTGTAAAATGATAGAGTACTCTTTAATCGATACTTATACACTGAAGATGATTGACGTTGAGAAATGTCTCAATTGAGTTCAATCATAAACCATGAACTAAGTAATGAACTTGGTTCTGCAATCTCTGTCAGAGAAAGCTATTGATAACTAATTATGAATTTAACGTGAATAATCTCGAATGCAAAATTATTAAGTTGCTTGGTAGTGGGCAAACCATTGATTCCTCTAAAGATATTAAGAGGAAGTCTAAAGGGGTTTTATGAAAGCATCCAATATGGTTAAGACAGTCTAAGCG
Organism: Olea europaea var. sylvestris; assembly: GCF_002742605.1. NCBI lineage: Eukaryota > Viridiplantae > Streptophyta > Magnoliopsida > Lamiales > Oleaceae > Olea > Olea europaea. Next base: position 308,341 of record NW_019266999.1, read on the forward strand.
AAGGACAAATATCAAATCTAATGACCCTTGTTTTCATTGTAGAATGAAAGGTCATTGGTAGGAATATAGCGTGGCTTATGTCTACTTCACGAGTTTCTTAGGTATTTGATACCAGATATAAATCTCATATTTATACAAATATGGATAAACTTAAAAGAAGTAGACCACTGCGAAAGAGAGAAGTTGACATACACGTTGGAGATGAGCAAACGTTGCTGCATTGTCTGTATGAATATACTTCTTGCCATTGCCTTTTGTTTTAGTATTGGAATTAAAGAAATGTCATTTTATACCAACCATAGCTGGAACATTAAAATGAATTTCATGTTCGAACATGAACTATTTTAATATTAAGGACAATAGTTGTTCTTATTTATTTTAATAAGATCCTAATGGCTATGGTAAATTACAAAACGACTTTTTTTTATTTAATACTAAAGATTCTATAATGAGTATAGAAATTATAAGGCGTAAATACTATAATCTAATTATTACCAAAATCTGGCATGACAGACTTTATCATTTAGATGAAATATAATTCCAAAGTTACATAAAGATGTATACTTGGAATTAATTGATTTTGACAAGTACAAATTATGCATGTCTGGCACAATGACCAAATCTTCTTTTACTTGAAAAGAAGAAAGGTCAGCATAATTACTGGTCTAATGCATAGTGTTGCATATGGATTCATGTCAATCAATGTTAGGTAATGTTTCTCTTATTTCATCAATGATCATGGATACTTGATTGATGAAAACTCAAACATGAAACTCTTGAAAAGTTCAAGGGATTCAAATTAGAAGTAGAGAAACAAATAGGTAAAGATACCCTCACATTAAGATTCGATCAAATGAGAATATTTTAAAGATGAAATTTATATTATCTAAGAGAGAATGAGATTCTCTTGCAATGGACTCCTTCATATACACTGCAGCAAGGTGGTGCATCTAAAAGGAGGAATCGTTAATTATTAGATATGATGCGATTACTAACAAGCCATACAAATCTCCCAAAATTGTTTTGAGGTTATGCATTGATTGCAGTGTGCAACACACTAAACCATGTCCCATCTAAATTGGTTAATAGAATTCCATACGAGTTATGGAAAGACAATAGTTCCAATTTATCTTATATGAAAGCTTGGGGCCATAACGCTTATTTGAAGCGCCTTGAATCAGGTATGTTTTACACTAAATCTGATAAATACGTATTTGTGGGGATATTCAAATGGGACATTTGAATATAAATTCTATTATCATGAAGAAAGTCTTCGTCTCACAACATATCATCTTCTTAGAGAAAGTGTTTACTCTAAGGGAGGACAGTGGGAGCAAAATAGAACTTGAAAGAGTTCAAGAGTTCACAGATATAGTTAACAAATTAGATAAATCCGAGTTCGATCCCATATCTGATATGGGACATACTTTGGATCAGGAAGTAAAGACTCCTGAGGACATGACAGCTCTATGTGAATCTAGTAGGGTCATTCGACTTTCAAGAAGGTGAGAATCCATGATCATTAATCAGTGATCCAGGATAATAAACCTGCTAGTTGCAACAAAATAAAGTCAAGTGTTGACTTAAAAGAAACAGCAAGAGGCCATGAAACTCGAGATGAAACTCGACGGAAGTGAACAAGGTTTGGACCTTGTTCAAGCCTCCTAATGAAATAAAGACCATAAGCTTTTGTAAATAGTTTACAAAAGAAAAGGTCGATATGGATATGAATATCCATATATATAAAGCAAGGCTAGAAGCAAAGGTTAAATGTTGACCTTGGTGAAACATTTCTCCTGTAACCTTGCTTAAGTCCATTCGGATTTTGTTTGTAACAGTTGCATATCGTGACTATAGGTTAAGAGAAGTCTTTTGGAGCTGAAATCTTAGATTTGATGAAAAGTAAAAGTGTTTGATTTTATCAAATTTGAAAACGAATTGTGTGTTTACAAGAAGATAGCGGGAGCAATTTTTTTGTATTCCTAAAACGACATCCCTATGTTTCAATCGTTGAAATAATGGTTGTTAAAGGATTTATTCATAAACGATATGTGATAAGCAACTTGATCTATAGAGGTAGATCTAGAAGATTGCTTAACTCATCCCAATTTACATAGATGAAATCTTGAGAAGATTTCATATGGAGAAACTGGTTTACTCTTAAGCAGTATGTTGGAAAGGTTCCAAACGTGAAGCAACCGTTGATTCAATAGTAGAAACCTAATACATGGATACTTCAGAAGTAGCAAAGAGTTGCAATGTGGATCATGATATTCATAAATAAACTTGGAGTAGTTCATGATATTGTTGATCACATACAATAGTATTGTGATAACAATAGAGCCATTGTGAAAGCAAAGGAACTAATGTCTCATCAATGATCCAAACATGTATAAATGCGGTATAATCTCATCAGAGAGATAATACATAGAAATGACGCAAAGAGAAGAGCAAATTTCCATATTTAATGATATTGCAGATCCATTGACAAAGAGTTGTCGTAGTATAAACATGATCGTCATGTAGACTTATGATATTTGATACATAAGTGATTGGATCTAGTGCAAGTGGGAGTTTGTAAGTATTATGCCCTAGGTTCAATCAACTTTGGACATAAATACTTTTATATATAATTAATGCAATTAAATGACATATCTATTAATTAATTAACAGACAATTAAATAAATAATAGAGTCTGTAGATTCAAATATTTGTAATTTGTTAATCACAACGAGTTGTGATTGTGAGATACAAATTACATCTGATTGAATTTTAAATCATCCGTGGTAGTAAGTAATAACGAGATACGGATATTGTTATTACGGATAGACCATCACGTGTGGCATTTCTTACTTGTGAAGTAAGTAGTTGATCTCACAAGTTAAAGTGTGGTGACACTTAAATGAACACGTGGATGTTTTGTTATAGAATAAAACATTGGAGACCCGTCGAGAGATTCCACATGGATAACTATCTGACTGTCAGTGGTTAATCTCTAACGTTCGGCAGTGGAATTGGTCCTTTGACTTGAGGTCGTCATGGTACCTTATATGAGGACAGTCATACTTTGGCGGTGTTGGATGTTGCTCTGAAAAGGACCGCTAATACGACATCGTTCGGGTACGTCAAGAATCGTATGAAGGTTGTGATTGATCAATAAAGGATTCGTCACTTTTAGATAGTAGGAGATTGTAATCTGCATTTCATTCAATTAAGTCGATGATGAAATCTTTGGCCAAGGTGTACTCATAAGTCGAAAAGGAGTTTTCGATTTACATTGACTTAATAGTGGAATGAAAGATATGATCGATGATCGAGATTGACACAATTCCATATCTCGTAATTGATCGGATTATATTGACGAAGGGATTATAGTTTCATGGTAAACGAACGAATTTGGTTTTGTCATACCACGTGACATTTTCTGTCACATGTATTGCTCTGACACATTGCTAGATGTCAATCAGGGACGGCGAGTGTGAATTGACGATAAATTAAAAGGGTGTTTTAATTTATCAATTTTGATTAGATCAAAATAATATTTCACGTCGTTAGGCACCGTGGTCCGGAACCTAATGGATCGCACACAAAAGAGAATGGGAAGATTGCAAATTGTCAATTGGTTAATTTAACAATCGTTGGATAAATTAATTAATTGGATTTGTTATTTATATTCCCGAATTAATTAATTGGATTAATTAAATCTTGGACCGGACCGGGCCGAGTCCGTTTGGGTTTATATAAATACATAGTTAGGGTTTGAGGTCCATATGATTTTTATTATTCTTGTTGACACAAGAAAAAATCCTAGAAGCTACAATCTTATTCTCTGTGTGGATCACCGTTGGAGGCTGGACAATTGGACAACTGTGGTGGCGAATCAAGGTTGATGGAACGAAAAGAAAAGCAAAAGGATTGCAGAATTCTTCAAAGGTACAATCCTTATCACAATTTATATCTAAACACAAAGGCGATTCTTGGTGGGAATCGAAAATTATTTTAAATTCCGCTGTGCATGTATAAGTAGATTCCCAACAGGAAGTATATACCCACGTCCGGAGAGAAGCCATATGCCAGGCGGTGATGTGAGATAGCAACAACGAACTTGGTCTAAGGGCAGTCCTAACCTCCAAAAGCCTCAAGTTGGCATCCTCCTCTACAGGATTGAATTTCCAAGCCAGCAACAAATTCTCAAAAATTCGAGCTTCGACAGACAGCGAGAAATGCTCCCACTGGGTGGCACAAAATATAACCATGAGAATTGTTTCCAGTTGCATGGTTATCCTAATTGATGGCATCAAGGCCGGTCGTGTGATTGTCGGGGCCCGAGGCAAAGTCCAAAAATTAGGCCTCCAAAATTAACGTAAATGCAAAATTCAACGATATATTATGTAACATATTGTTAACTTAAAACTTAAGATTAAAACAACAAACAAATATCTCAATCATCTCATAATTAATGAAAAAAGTATTTTTCTTTTTCTTTTCCTTTTCCTTCTTTTAATAAATAAAAAAAAATCTGGGCCAAAATAGGCCCTTTGTGGTTTTGGCCTGAGGCACAGGCCTCATTTGCCTATGGCCAGGACCGGCTTTGGATGGCATGATCTCCAAGCAAAGAAGTGAACGCATGGAGGACTAGGGAAGGCTAGAAGAGATGGAGGACAAGGAAAGGCTACTATTACTACTGCTGAGTCCCATCTCTTACTTGCTCAACTGATTGATCCATCCCGCCCCACTGCCTATCTATCGGACCCAGGTACTGTCGGCCATGGTTACTTTAACTCTCAACAGGATGAAGACCGTAACACATGGTTGTTGGACTTAAGGGGCCTCCGACCATATGACTTGGGATCCCACTGAATTTTCATCAACTTTCCCACCAAAACGTATGAGTATATCAAATGCAAATAGAGTGATTTCTTCAGTCACGGGTTCTGGCACAATGACTTTATCACCTAATCTAAAACTATTGTCACATCTTTATCTCACAAATTATTATCTGTTAGTCAACTGACCACGAAGATGAATTGTGTTGTACTTATCTATTCTACATTTTGTCTGATACAAGACATTCTCATGAAGGAGATCATTAGGTGTGGTACTAGGAAGGGGGACTTATACTACACAGACGATTTCAGTATTGGCCATGCACATCACACTACTCATCCTACTAACAACAAAGACAGACAAATTTGACTGTGGCATCGTCATCTAAGACATCCATCCATTACATATATGAAACATTTGTTTCCTGATCTGTTTTTACATTTGTAGACAAAAGATTTAAAGTGTAATACCTGCATCTTAGCCAAAAGTCATCAAACGTCGTTTCCAGTAAGCGAGAATAAATGTACCATTCCTTTTGCTTTATTTTATTCCGATGTCTGGTAGGGATGGCAACGGGGCGAGGTGCCCCTACCCCATCCCGCCTCACCCCATCTCGCCCAAACCCCACCTTATCCCTCACCCCGCCCAGCCTTAGACGGTGCAGGGCGGGGACGGGGCAACTTTTTGCCCCGTTTGTTGCCTCATTTTATTTATTTACATTTCAAAGTTTCGAGTTATGTTATTATTAGAAAATATAAATTGAAAATGAGTTTTTAACAGGTGAATTGCCTAGAAATAAAATTATTTTTAATCGTTCGGGGCCTCGTCGGGGCGAGGTGGGTTTTTTTGCCATTAATGTCTAGGGTCCGTACTATTCTTGGCATGCGATGGTTTGTTATATTTGTGGATGTTTGCACGCGAATGACATGGCTTTATTTATTGTGACATAAGGATGAAATGCTAAGTGTGTTCCAAACTTAATTCTCAAGAAAGATTCAAACTCTTTGTTCTGACAATGGTGGAGAACATGTCAATCAATGGTTTCAGGTGTACTTTCAGCAACATGGTCCACTCTATGAAACTTTATGCCCACAAACCTCACAGCAAGGAATTGCTGAGTGAAAGAATAGACATATCTTTGAAATGGCACGAACACTCTTACTTGAAGCTCATGTGCCCTACCAACACTGGGGCGATGCAGTTGCTACAGCCGTATACTTACTCAATCGTATGCCATCACGAGTCTTGAATTTCAAAACTCCACTCCAGGCTCTATCGGCCTTCGTCATCCTACCCACCATGCTAAAGATTCTTCCCAAGGTCTTTGGCTGCGTGGCCTATGTCCATCTTCACAAGAACCAACGTACAAAGTTTGACCCATCTGCTGTTCAATGCCTTTTCTTGGCATATAGACTCTATTAGAAAGGCTACTGATGTTATGATCCTACCACCAAATGAAGCTATGTGACCATGGATGTCACATTTCTAGAATCTGATACATTTTACTCCAATATCCAATTTCTCCTTTCAGGGAGAGATTCAAGGAGAAGAGCCGAATTGGTTACGACTAGATTAGGCGGACACTTGAGAAGGAGAAGTCCCAATCAATGAAGAGTAAAAAACTTCCTCAAAAGAAGAGACAAGGAAAGAACCTCTGACATCTGAGACTAAAATTGAAGTCTCTCACTCCTCGGTAGTAGACCCACGTCCTGAGAATACTCCTGAGGTAAGCATCCCTACCACTATACCATCTAATACTATGGATACTTCTATTGGGTATACCTTACCTTTTAGGCACAATCGGGATAAGCCATCGAATAGATATTCAGCAGATATTGAGGAAAGGAGGATGAGATATCCATTTACTGAAAAGCTACCCGAACTTCTCAAGAAATTTGCAGACACACTATCTACGTGCCACAGTTCTACCAATGTTCAGGAGGCCTTAACGGATCCAAAGTGGACTCAGGCTATACAAGAAGAAATGGAAGCATTAGTGAATAATAAAACCTAGAATCGGGTACCATTACCTAAAGGAAAGAAGACAGTAGGGTATAAATGGGTGTTTTCCATCAAACATAAGGCAGATGGATCTGTAGAATAATACAAGGCGAGATTAGTAGGAAAAGGCTATACACAAACACATGGAGTGGATTATCAAGAAACCTTCTTTCCAGTGGCCAAGTTAAATACTGTTAGAGTTTTGTTATCTCTTGCAACAAAACCTTGATTGGCCCTTGCGCCAATTTGATGTAAAGAGTGCCCTTCTCCATGGCAATCTAGAGGAGAAAAGTTTATATAGATATCCCATCAGACTATACGGCATCTCTAGAGACGGAGGTGGTATGCAAACTCGAGTGAGCGAGCATTGTACGGACTAAAGAAGTCGCCTCAAGCTTGGTTTGGATGCTTCGAGGTAGTAATGAAAAATATGGCTTCCAATAGAGCAACTCCAACCATACGTTGTTCCTAAAACATTGACAAAGCAAAATAACCGCTCTAATAGTCCATATGGATGATATGACCATCACAGGGAATGACAAGAAGAAATGTCTCGACTTCAGAAGCAAATTGGCAACTGACTTTGAAATGAAGAATCTAGGAGGACTGAAGTATTTTTTGGGAATAGAAGTTACAAGATCACGACAAGGAATATTTTTGTGTAACGAAAATATATTCTAGACCTACTATCAGAAGTAGGATTATTGGAGTGCAAGCCTCAGACATTCCAATTGCTCAAAATCACAGGCTTAGAGAGTATTTAAACCAAACACTAGCAGACAAAGGGAGATACCAAAGACTAGTGGATAAACTTATCTATTTGTCTCATACATGCATTGTCCAAGTGAGGATCATATGGATGCAATAATTCGAATAATCCGATATTTGAAATCATTTCTAGGGAAGGGTCTCATGTTTTTGAAGAATGACCACCTAAGAGTTGAGGGCTATACGGATGCAGATTGGGTAGGGAATATAAAGGATCAAAAGTCCACCTCAGGCTACTTCACCTTCATTGGAAACCTAGTTATGTGGAAAAGTAAGAAACAAAAGGTGGTTGCATTGTCAAGTGCAAAAGCTAAATTTCGAGGGATAGCCAAAGGACTTTGTGAATTCCTTTGGCTCAAGAAGCTACTAACTAAGATTGATTTTGGACCTACATCTGAGATGGATCTTTAATGCGACAATAAAGCAGCTATTGATATCTCTCAAAATCCAATCCAACATGATCGTACAAAACATGTGAAGGTAGATCGACATTTAGTCAAACAAAATCTTGAAGGAAAAATCATCAGATTCCCATTTGTTAAGTCAGGAGATCAATTGGCAGACATACTTACAAAAGCAGTTTCGAGCAAAGATTTCTGCAACTTACTAGACAAGCTACGCATTCGAGATCGTATGCATTAGATTGAGGGAGAGTGTTGGCGTAAGCTGTGCTAAAATCATACTAAAATCTGCATTGAGAGATTTTAGCATCAACTTTAGAAATCTTTCTCTATATACACGGATCCCCCTTTATGCTGGCCATAGAATATGTATGGACCATATTTATACTTAATCTTTTCCCATTTATAGAGAGCACTGTTGTAAATTTTTAAATACAGAAATGAAGAAAAAAGAAATAATTCAGCCATTACATTAAACTGCCAATATGAAACACATACTCGCAAACTGATATTTGAAACTTAATCAAATTTCAATGACATTGGACACATTCTCGTAAAACAATAGCAGGCATTTGGAAAGATTTTAATGAACATGGACTCACTTTCACACCATATCATTTAAAATTTTTTCCTACAAATAAATATAATTAATCATTACGTCACTTAAAAGATGCAAATGTCATTCACTTAAAAGATGCAAATGTAATGACACTATGCTTGGCAAATGACGGTTAGCAAAAGTAGGAGTCACTAGAGTAATATTTCTAAATGCAATTACAAGAATACTGAAACAACACAACTTTATGAAAGTTCTGAAAATAATATCCCAACAACTATAATATAGAGAATCATAGAGAGCAGACACCAGTTTCATGCATTATTTAATTTTGCACAAGACTAATACTCAAACTTTAATGCTCTATTGAATATGATATTAGAATTTAATTTTAGAAACAAGATATGTGCACTTAATACTTCAAATTTTCATGCACTCCACATGTTTGTAGCATGATCATATTGAGCAAAAATTGACAGCATATAATATAAGCACAAAAAATTCATCTTAAGATTGTTGGATAAATTGTGTATAAATTATATTCCTTTTAACCAAAAACAAGTGCATGCTAATACAAGTAGAGTAACAATTTACCGAAATCATGGTATGTGCATAAAAATGAATAAATCTTGGCTTACTCAAATGTAGAAAATGCAGAACTTCGAATGAGATAAAATAAAGTGACGTATGCAAATGCATATCTCTTGAAGATGGTTTCACCCCTGCATTGTTGGAAATAAAAAAATTATGGGATGAAAGAGTAGAGAGAAAAATTCAGAGAATTATAAAAAATACTTGTATTCTATGGCTTGGCTCAATAAAATGTCTCAAGCACAAGGCCTTTTATAGGTACAAAGGATCCCAAATACATTTTATGAACTCAATAGATTAATTAATGACTTTTTCTACATACATTGAATAATAGGATACAAATAACCATTTGGATAAATGATTTAAGTAAATGTATGAATATTAAATAAGCTACTTCATGTATCAAATTTAATTTTTTTCATCATTCATGAATCAAGTTTAATTTCCAACACCCCTTCTTAAAAACTTGATTCCCTCTTGATAACTCCAATCCAAGTACGCAATCTTGCAAAATCATCATTCTTCAATGGTTTGGTGAAGATGTCCGCTACTTGATCATTAGTCTTCAAATAAGCAAGCTCAACTTCTTCGTTCTCAATGCACTTTCTAATGAAGTGAAATCTCGTATCTATATGCTTGCTTCGATCATGGAACATAGGATTTTTACCCAAAACAATAGCTGACTTGTTATCAACATAAATTGGTGTAGCTTCATTTTGAGGCATATGAAGCATCTCCAATAATTTCCGTAGCCAAATGGCATGACAAACACACGATACATCGGAAACATATTCAGCTTCACAAGTAGAAAGGGTCACAATGGGCTGCTTCTTTGAACACCAAGTGAAAGCGGTGTTACCCATGAAAAACAAAAACACAGTGGTGCTTTTTCGATCATTAGTATCACTAGTCCAATCACTATCACTATAACCATGAAGCTTGAATTTGTAGAAGAAGAATAAGCTAAGCCATAATCAAGGGTTCCTTTAATGTAGTGAAGTATCCTTTTAGCAATCTCCAAGTGAGTTAAAGTTGGTGCCTCCATATACCGGCTAACAAGACCAACACCATAAAGAATATCGGGTCTTGTACAAGTCAAATATCTCAAACTTCCAACAAGCTTTCTATAGAGAGATGGATCCACTTTCGTGCTCTTGTCATATTTTGATATCTTTGTTCCACGTCCAATGGGAGCATTCACTGGATTGCAATTTTGCATTTTGAATCTTTCAAGAACTTTCTTTGCATAAGCTTCTTGAAAAATAAAAATGTCATCTCCATTTTGTTTTACCTCAATTTCGAGGTACTATGACATAAGCCCAATGTCAGTTATCTCAAATTCTTGAGCCATCATTCTCTTAAATTCATCAAATATGTTTTCATTGTTGCTGATGAATATCAAGTCATCAAAGTACAAACACACAATCATAAAACCTCCAAATGCGTCATTTTTAATGTAAAGAGCATACTCATGTCGATATTTGATGAATCCATGATCTTGAAAATACTTGTCAATCCGGCTAAGTGCTTGCTTCAAGCCATATAGCGCATTCTTCAACTTCAAAACTTTATCTTTATCTTCCTTGACAATATAACCCAATGGTTATTGAACGTACACTTCTTCTTCAAGATATCCATTCAAGAAAGCGGACTTGACGTCCATTTGATAAATTTTCCACTTATTTTGAGCTGCTAAGGAAATGATTAATTGAATGGTTTCCAAGCGAGCAACGGGGGCAAAAAACCTCATCATAATCAATGCCATACTTTTGGCTATAGCCTTTGGCAACAAGTCTTGTCTTTTATTTCTCTACTTCTCCTCGAGTATTTTTCTTTACTTTGTACACCCATTTCACGTCAATTGCTTTTTGCCCTTCAAGAAGAGAGACTAGCTCCCATGTATTATTCTTTTTTATTGCTCGGATCTCCTCATCCATTGCATGCCTCCATTTCTTATCTTCCATTGCCTCTTCAAAGTTCAATGGCTCGGTGTCAGCGAAGAGACAAAACAAAGATAGATTATCAACAATTTCAGTTTCTTCATAAATCTCTGCAAGATTTATGATACGACTCGATCCTTCAGAGGGACTATCATGAGGAGATTGAGGAGAAGGAGAATGTGGTGGAGTGGCATCTTCACTTGCATTTTGGCTAGAGTTTCCTTCTTGAAAAGGAAATGTAGAACCCCAAATAATTCTAGACACCTTAGTGGCACTAAGACATGGATATTGGATGACTAAAGTATACTTCAGATTTTTAGTCTCATTTGAGACCCATTTTCAACATAGGAAACATTCGATTTGGAAAATGATATCTGAATAAAAGTTGTAGCTCTTTGAGTTAGCTTTCCAATACACTTTGAATTACCTCAATCGGATATCGGGAGAAGAAGTTATGGTAGAAACACTAAAAGTTGTACAGTGTCAACCGGACTACAATCGGTCGACCGAAATTGCCTTAATGAAAATTCTCGTTTTTCTCTAGAATTTAAATATTTATTTTCATAAATTATTTTCTTAAAGGGCCACCCATGTTTTTGGTAATAAAAACCCCACTAAATTGAAGCATTTAACCTCAAACTTAAATGGCACCCATGTTTTCTCTCTTAAATGAAATTTGACCCTTCATTTGCTTTAAGTTACGGGATATTTACCTATAAATAGAGACCTTATTTCACTCATTCTTTCTCACACCAAAAACATGAGCTTTTACATACTAAAGAAAGTTTCCAAGAGAGAAAAAAAGAGGGAGGAAAACTATTTTTTCTAGAAGTTTAAGAAATGTTTTCAAGCATCAATTTTCAACGGTTTTCAAACATTCAAGGAGTGCATTTCTTTCAATATCCAAGTTTCATCGAAGTTTTCAATCCAAGTTCTCAAAATTTCAAAAGCATCAATCAAGGTAGGTAGAGGTGCAATGTGTTTAATCGTGTTAAGTTATAAGTTTCGATTCATGTTAATGTTTGTATGTCAAATGGTACTCCGGTACGGCATATTCCTCTATGTTAATGGTAGTATGTCAAATGGTACTCCGGTACGGCATACCCCTCTATGTTGAAGAAATGTTCGTATGTCAAATGGTGCCCTCAGGTACGGCATACCCCTTCATGTCAAATGGTGCCTCCGGGTACGACATGTATGAAAAGTTATAAAGTTAATGTTTTGAAATGTATAGCTTGATCACGAATGCACCTATGACACCTATTGAGTTTTTCAACTCATGGGTTTAATCCCATCTCTACAGATTGAAAGAATTCTACCTCGAGCATGGATGGAGTAGAAGATGGAGAGTGATGCAACGAGCCCATGGAAATCCGGTGAATAAGTGATTTGGATTTATTTTTATGAAATGTTTTCCAATGTTATTTCTTTAAAGTTTTGAATAACGCAGAATGCGAGAACAAGTTATGTTTTCTTCAAATAAATTACATTTTGTTATTTTGAAAAATGATTCAGTGTTTTTGTTTAAAGTATTTAAAGTATTGTTATTTAAATTATTATCCGAAGATGTAAGCTTCCGCTAAAACGTATACACTTGTTACTAAACCACCGGTTAAATTAAGTAAAGTAAGTAGCGTTTCGGTCCACTGGAGGTCGGGGCGTTACAAGAAAAATCACGTACTCTTTATTTTTCGGAACATTCCAATCCCACGAACTTCCTTAGTTGAATTTCACAACTCAAAACTTGTTGCCTTTAGAGTTTGCATCATAACCCATGAAAACAAACTTCTCACTTTTCTCATCAAGTTTTAATCTCTTCTCATCTGGCACATGAATATAGGCAATACTACCAAAAACATGCAAATGAGAAACATTAGATTTCTTACTACTCCAAGCTTCTTGTAGAGTCATGTCTTGAACACTCCTCGACGGGAAAAGATTAGAAAAATACAGGAAACATGCAACAGCCTCGGCCCAAAACTCCTTCTCCATACTCTTGCTCTTAAGCATACTACGAACCATGTTGAGGATGATTCTATTTTTTCGCTCCACAACACCATTTTGTTGTGGTGATCTTGGAACTGTAAGAAAATGCCAGATTCCATTGGTATCAAAAAAATTGTTAAACTCCTTGGAAGTAAATTCTCCACCTCGATCCGTCCTTAATGCTTTGATTGAGTTACCACTCTCATTTTCAACAAGGGCTTTGAATTTTTTGAATGCACCAAAAACTTCATCTTTCGTCTTCAAAAAATAAACCCAGGTCTTGCAAGAAAAATCATCAATAAATAGTAAGAAATAATTTAGTTTACCATGAGACGGTGGTTTGATTGGCCCGCACATCCGTATGAATAAGTTGGAGTGGCTTTGTTGCTCTTGAGGTAGATTCCTTTGGAAAGCTTCTTCTAGTTTGCTTGCCAACGAGGCATCCTTCACAAAGTTGATTGGGATGATTAATTTTTGGCAACCCATTCACCATTTCTTCATTCGTCAAAGTCTTCAAGCCACCAAAATTCAAATGACCAAATCTTAAGTGCCAAAGCTAAGAATTCTCTTCAACACAAGCTTTTAGACACCTTGGATGGTCAACATTAACATTGAGTAAAAACATTCTATTCTTCTCCATTGGCACCTATGCAATCAATTTATGAGAAACATCTCTCAAAGTAGGGTAACGATTCTTCAAGTGAATGTCATAGCTATTCTTAAGTAATTGTTCCAAACTCAAAATATTAGATTTTAAAGTAAGTACATAGTAAACTTGAGAAATCAAAAGATGACTTCCATTTTTAGCACGAATAAGAACATCACCTTTGCCTTTTATTGGAACTTTAGGTTTATCTCCAAAAATAATGCTGCATTTTACCAACTCATTTATTGTTGAGAATAACTCCTTGTTGCCACTCATGTGATTGGCGGCACCAGTGTCAAGGTACCACAATTGTCTATCCTTTTCTTTTTTGGTTGCCAACAACAACAACAATTCTTCATCTTCATTTGTTTCAACATAATTCATTCTTTCTTCATTATTGGTGGTGTCATCCCTGCATTCGGAAGCATAGTGACCATATCTATGACAAGTGTAACATTGAACATTAGGCTTGTCATAACTTCTTCCGTCACCTCTCTTGGAACCATAGTTCCAACATCCTTGTCCTCTTGATTGATTGCTTGATCCATCATTATTTAAATTTTGTTTTCCATCATTTCTTTCATTACCACGACCATAATTTCCTACGCGAACATGACCACAACCTCGACCATGAATTTGACCTCTTTCTTGAGATCGTCCTTGCTCTTTCTGATACCACTTTGTTTTCCATCATTTTTTTCATTACCACAACCATAATTTCCTCCGCAACCACGACTACGACCTCGACCATGAATTTGACCTCTTCCTTGAGATCGTTCTTGCTCTTTCTGTTGACCTCCCAAGAAGACATTCGTTTGAAGAACTTGAGCCACCGGTTCTCCTTTTTTCTTCAATCTTTCTTCATGTGCTTGCAAGGACCCCATGAGTTGATCAAGGGTCACGGTATCCAAGTCATTAGACTCTTCAATGGAAATACTAACAAACTCAAGTTTTGAGTCAAGCGATCTAAGAATTTTCTCGATGACACGACTTTCTCCAATATTCTCCCCGTACCGCTTCATATGATTGACAATGGAAGACACTCTAGTGAAATAGTCAAAGACAGATTCAGACTCTTTCATGTGTAGAGATTCGAACTCCCCACAAAGGATTTGAAGGCGAACCTTCCTCACTTTTTCAATTCCCTTGAAATTGTTCTCGAGAATCTCCCAAGCTTCCTTAACTTATGTTGAGGACGCAACTTTCTCGAATATGGCTTCATCTAAGCCCATGTGAATAATAGAGAGAGCCTGTTGATCTAACTTGCGGTACCTTTGCAAGGCATTCCTTTGAGCTTAACTTAAAGCTCATTCATTCTCTGGTTTATCATAGCCTTTTTCTACAACTTTCCATGCCTCTTGTGAGCCGAGCAATGCCTTCATGCGTATGCTCCAATATCCATAATTTTCCTTTGTTATTTGGGGAACAACAAAAGGAAATGAACTATTCATCTTTGAAATGGCTTTGATACCACTTTGTTGGAAATAAAAAAAATTATGGAATGAAAGACTAGAGAGAAAAATTCAGAGAATTCTCAAAAATACTTGTATTATATGGCGTGGCTCAATAAAATGTCTCAAACACAAGACCTTTTATAGGTACAAAGGATCCCAAATACATTGTATGAACTTTATAGACTAATTAATGACTTTTCCTACATACTATGAATAATAGGATACAAAGAACCATTCTGATATATGATTTAAATAAATGCATGAATATTAAATAAACTAATTCATGTATCAAATTTAATTTTTTTTCATCATTCATGAATCAAGTTTAATTTCCAACATACATGAGTGCTAACAAGATAAATGGACGTCCGTCTCCAAAGATACAATGTTTCTTTCAAAATTAATATAGCACAATATTAATTTTGTCGAACGAATCAACGTTTGACTGCACTCTTTTGGATATGAACATATTGATCACAAAATATCGAAGGCGAAGCTCAAAAATAATTTGGAAAATTATTTTGGTGGAATTTAGATAAGGAAAGAATTAGAAATCTATTTATTAGGAATAGATTTGGAGTGAAAAAAAAAAAAAAGGAATTAAGAGGATTTTATTTAATGATTTTAGTGTGTCTCCTTGAATTGTTGCATCTTTTGGCAAAATTAATATCAACCATTACATCACATTATTTCGAAATTTATGATCTAGTTTGCATCTTATTAAAAGGCCACACTCATTCGAAACAACTCTTTGATATGCACCATTTGCATTTGAGGAGTCATGTCTAGTAATCAAACCCATAAAAAACTTTTCCAGTCTACACATTTAAATCATATAATTTAACCATTAATTCCAACACGCATTGTAGGCTAGAAATATTCAAAGTTGGTTTGGGAGTTCTATTGCAGGGCATTATCAAGATCTATTAAAATCATAGGTGGTTCTCGAATAATTTCTATTACAAGGCGTCTAGCCACTACCTAGGCGGTGGCTTCTGCCACGGAAAGACACGCCAGAACCTGAACTCGACGGTGCTGGGGTGGCCGTGTCGACCGGCTCAGAATCTCTTGGTTCTGATCTTGTTGAAGTGCTTCTACTCCCATTCAGGCGACGACCTCTCCCCCTAAAAGCTACTCCTTCCGCAGGGTCGTTTCTGAATGGAGAATTAATTTGGAAGCCCTCTCCCCAGAATGCTACAAGTTTATGACTAGAGAAAAGGATTAAGGAATAGAATTGATATCACCATTGCAGAATTTAAAAAATAAATATATTTAAATGCAACGATGTTTCATGGAAATGGAGGATACATCCAACGAGGAGTCTTTAAGATATTGTTTCCGGTCTTAAGAGGATAAAGAACTGTCAAGAAGTAGTATAGATGTCCTGCAGCAATCCCACATAGCTTGTTTCAATGGATTTCCAAGAAACAGTTCTACTACTATCATATAGTAAGCAATGTAGAATCCCTGCAATTAAAATAAGCCAAAATCACTTGTACAGTCAACATTTTTTGTGTACTAATGTTGGCGAGAAGCTCGTGTAAAAACTTGAAATACGAAAATGAAATCTTGTTTCCACTTAATAACGTACCTTTAACTCAAACAGACCGTGTATATTGATACGAGCATTTGGAAATTCTCGACCCCAGACATAAACAATAACAAAAACCATGGATGGTCCCAAGAATGGTGTCCACAGGTACGGAATAGCTGCCATAACCTAAATGCAAGTAAATATATAAATGATTACATTGTCTGTCTAATTCAAATTACTTGTATTACCTTATTATTCGAATATAAGTTCTTTTATTAATCAAATTCTTGTGTTGTTTAGGAATTACCAAGAGCGAGGCTGCTCCAAATACATACATCCACACCAAATCTGCCGTCCTCTTGTCAAAAGGCCCCCTTTCTAACTGAGTTCCATAGTACAATCTAAAAAGATAAAAACATAGATTAACATTGTACAGTCTCAGAGATAATATCCTAAATTTTTAAAAACTTTATGACAATCATTTGTACGAATATAGCAATTAACAAATTACACTTTCTCCTTACATTGTCAAGAGCCTGAATGCAAAATTTAAGGAAAATGGACCTATGAAGAAGAAGGGTGTGATGAGCCTCCAAATCTACATTAAAGAAACAAATGACATTAAAATATTGAATAGGCTATCGCAGATCTGATATTATTCAATTATCTTTGCTTTGATATCACGAAAAAATTAGTCCCATGAGAATAAATATGAGAATTACCTGAAATCTTTTGAACACATCTGAGTAGAGAAGTGCAATGTTCCGAATGTTGTAAAGCTCCAGAGTATAAGCGCCTGTGGCGAATAAACAGGCCACAGCATATGTCTTTGTTACTGGTGGTATCGAGTTATAGTATCTGAGAAAAATGAAATTTTTAGTGAGGCTGATCCCGGTACCATTATACTGTTCAGGCATACAATATAAACTTGAATAACATCAAGAAATAGACTAAAATCAGGCTTGCCACGAGATTCTTTATATAATTTTAGGGCATGTATAGTTTAAGTCCTAAGTAAATCATCCCAAAAAACTGTTATTAAAAAAATAAAGAGAGCAAGAAAGTTCTTTGCCATAGAGGGTGCCTGAAAAGGATCTCTTTTCCTTCGGTAAAATACTATCTAATTGTTAGGAGTTCTAGTCTCAACCACATCCATGGATGTAACCTTAGATATGAAGCCGTCGGCTACTCGAGAGACGGTGCTGAATCCAAGACAATAACAAATAAAGTTTTCCCCCCTCTAAAGGTTTGATTTTGATCAATAGAATTTTACATTTACTGATCAAAAAAGGTAAAAATTGTTGTTCCCCTCTAAAAGTACAACGGGATAATTTAAATTCACTGGAACTATACATCGAAATTCATAGAACAACTAAATATATGTCAGAATCATGCTCTAATACTAAACTAGGAAAGAAAAGAGGACTTACTCCAACGGTGTAGCCATTGTTAATTACCCAATGTTCTTGCTTAGTGAAGATATATGTGAGGACATTAATTTCCTTATGTATCTAC